>NW_010244155.1:0-8398 GCF_000690775.1 Eurypyga helias
CTTCCAACCCAAACCATTCTCCGATACATATGTACTCCATTCCCTCTCAGCAACATTTCCCAGAGAATCTTAAGTATTCCCTAGAGTGCCCCACACTACACATACCACTGATCAGCTTCAAATATTGTAGTAAAGAGCACATGTAACCCTTGACCTGAAAACTGCTTCTGTAACAAAGATGTGAAGTGGTAGGTATGCCAAGTTCATATAACTTCAAAGGCTCGCAAACACCACAGAACCCCCAGAGAAAGGTGTAGCAGTACACAGTGGAAAGACTGCAGCTCTTCAGTGTCCTAGAATAAGGCTACTACAGAATATTTTCATTTCCTCCACCTTTCAAAATTACTGCAAATTCTAAGGAAACAAGTTAAAATAAAATTAGCTCAAAATAAAAAACCCCCAAACAAATCATACTTACCATTCTCTTAACGAGGTAGCAAAACAAATTGGTAGGTTATTTTTTTCTTTTCCATAACTACAAATCAAGATTTCCCTCTTATAGCATCATGCACACATTACCACACAGTACATTTGCAAGAAGCCTCTAAAGCGCCTGTTTCACAGCACATGAAAGCACAGCTTCATGTAAGCATGGAAAAAAAAAATCCTTAGTATTTGCCTAAATGCTGATCAAAATTTATTTCACAATAATAAAAATTGAAAGATTTTACATTTTCTCTACTACAGAAATAATTTCTGAAGTTAGTAGTTCTTGTCTTAAATAAAAATTAGTAAGTTAGGTGAATTAAGTCTTAGATGTTTATAATAAGTATAAACCATTTATATTGAAAACACAAAAGTGTTCAGTATTTCTTTAAAATTTAAGATACACAGGCCTTGTACATATGGCTTCATTAATGTCTTACACCATTTCTTTACATCTCTACATAAAAGATGTATCCTAATGATTTCAATGAAGTGCAGTATACTCCATTAGAGAGAACATGTTTTAATTAACAATTCTAATACCAGTTAGTGTACAGTACAATGATCAATCTACTGTGTCGTAATTACACGAGATAGGTGGTGTGATCCTGAAATGTGAAATCATACAGCCTGCACCACAGTACAGACCCCAGTACAGGTTTACTTCAAGAAAGGCTGGAAGATTTGTCTTATAGTACATAATTCACCATTCATTTAAAAAAAAAAAAAGTGGGCAACATATGACAACAAGAAGTCAGACTTCTGACTGCACAAAACTGCAGTCAAATTTAAGTACCATTTTGAAATTTGAAATGCATTAGGGAGTTAAGAGACCCACTGAAACAAACTGATCTTCAAGCCAGGTATTTTCACAGGTTTGACAGACATCACCCCCTTTTGGGGAAAGTCTAACATTACAGAAAGCCCCTTCATTGTTGAACAGTTTTAAGTTGTAGTTTATGAGGGTAGAACATTCACATTTAACATTTAATTCACTGACAGTCCAACTCCTCCATTTTAATAGAATATTATGAAAATCCCCACACCAGTCTCAGCCTAAAAATACATGCAGGCATGACCACGATCCCAGCACCAAACCACTTCAGGTAGTGAGGAAGTTCAGCTGTCAGATCATACACACAGCTTTCCAACTCACTGGGATGTTACAAAATACAGGAGCTGAACAGACACACTGTAATATGGGAGGAGACAGGACAGACTTCAAATACATGCTTGAAGTTCCCTCTAGCCCCTGGGCTCTTTAACAACCCCCAGCTACACCACACTCATATACCCCTGCTAAAAACACAACTCGAGGGGAAGAATTCTTCCTACAATACAGAAATTCAGAATAAGTCACAACATTTACTTACATTTACTTTGTTAAAACAGCTCTTTGTAGATAAAGCAAAGAACAAAAACAGTATGGAAAAAAACCTTGTTATGATAGCCATGTGAACAAAGTTAGCACAGAAAGCATTCCTAGCAAAATGTCTGAAAGCATCACAGAAATGACAGTTGAAGCTGACTTGAATTAAAACACGTAAGTACTGGAAACCGACCACCAACTGTGAAGACAATTCACCAAACTGAAGGAAATGTTAGGAAGCTAACATGGAATAAAGCTAGGACTGACCTCATTTGAACATCTTAAAATGAGTTGAAAATATTTCTAACAGAAGAAAGAACGTGAAATGAGCACACAGTCAATTAGCAGTTGAAGAAGACAGCTGAACAGCATTATAAAAATATTTACAAACAGAACAAGAAAGTAATAAAGAAAGAGTTAGAAGCTTGTGCAGAACTTTTGAAATGCATCAATATTTAAGGAATTATTTAGACAACAGGGGAATGAGGATAAATCTAAAAACTAGGAGAAATAACATACAGTTTGCTTACCAAGTTTGCAATTCAGCAAAATTAGCTAATGCAATTTGGGAACATCTCCAAGCTAGGACATACTGTTTTTTCAATAGAACTTTGGCACAACTACAATAAGAATATTATGGTTTCTTCTGTGAAATGAGTTAACTGAAAGACAAATTGGCCAATAAACAGAACAGAGTGACTGGGGGGGGGGCGGGGCAGGGGAATCAATTGACCTTTGAAGTTAATAGAGATGTCCTCTCTCAAACATAGATAAAATATCTAAAAGTGTTTCAATACCATTTAGAAAAAAACATTTCCATTTTACATAGAGATGTTTAATTATACAGAGAAACTGGATTAGAAAACAGCTTCCTAAAACTCAAGTGCAATATCTATGAAAAAAAGCAACGAAAACTGAGAACTCCCATTAGGTGAACAAGTCAGATTTCCGGCAGCAGCATTAAAAAAGGGATGTAAAGGTGTAATTCCCCATTTATGCTTCTACACTGGCAAATACAGTGCCTATGGATTTACATCCAAGGTAAGATGTTCACTTGATTAAGCTGGGAGAGAAGAAAGTACCTTAAATGCGGGTATGAATCACAGTGCTGACAACACAGATGCATCCACAACAGGAACATTCTTCGCTTGCAGACATACTCTAGTATAGAACACTTATGCAGCATAACATGTAGTAAAAACTGTGGTATACTTTTTAAACATTCCCAAGTGTGGTCACAGCCTCTGAACTCTACAGAACAGCCATTTCCAGGAGTAAATTATGGCTTTTAACTGCAAAAAGCTGTTGAGAGTGCATCGATTTCTGTAACCCAGTGCATTCTAGAACTGTAAGCTTCTGAAAGAAGAGATATTTTCTATCTTGTAGATTTTCCTCCCCTCAACAGGTATTCATATTCTCAGGCTATACTGATCTAGGGAAATATAGATTGATATATTTGGAAATATTTTTTTTCAGAAAAAAAATCAAGTCTCAACATGCAATAAGAGTATTAAAGTTTAAGCAAGTTATATCCCAATTGTACTTATATTTCCATTTAAAAGGAATTCAAATTAGTCAATGTATGTTGTCACAGATGAGACTTAACAAGACACAAAACTACACAGCTGTGTTGTTTTCAGTTAGTTACTCCAAAGCAGCTAGAAAAATCAAAACTGCATGCTGGAATTGCTCTTGTAAAATATATCATCAATATTTCTACACAAATGAAAGCTACAAAGACTAAACCATGAGATGAATATTCAGTGTGAAGGCAGGAATTTTTTAATTAAACTCAAATTAACCCTACACACTTCTTCAGAATCCTGTTCTAAGTCAGCATTTGACATGTGTTTACAGTAATGAGGGGGAGGGGTGAGGAAGACAAGCAAATAAGTGACAAATGACGGTCTAAGAAGGAATGAGTCCCTTTAGAATTTCCACAGTACCTTTATGAAAACAGTTAAAAATTGAGATGTTTTAAATATAGGAAACATTTTTGCTGACTTCTAGCCATTCTACAAGAACCACCCTCCATATCTGAAGTAACAATTAACATTCAATTAAAGCTTTGTCCTTGGTAACATTTATTTTACCATCATATGCCCACTGTGTTACATGCTGTGTATTTTATGCATCCCTTACATACTGGAAACATTAAAACATTTCCTTTAAGTATTAAGAACAATGTCTCAAGTGTAACTACACTTTTCACATTTCTAGTTCCTGTTGCTCACTTAAATTTAGCTTTTAATTACTTGTACAAATAGTGTAAAATTCTGCAATCAAAAAAATCAGATGTTTTAAACAGTATGCTCAGGTTACATTCTGTCATTGTTACCTAGCTGCCTTATTCATATAGTGGACAATTAACACTAAAGATGATAATTTCTTGTACATGTGTATTTAATCCTCATCCTAAGTATAAACTTGCAACACAGTAGTAACACTGCAGGTATAGACGTAATGCTTCCTATCAGACATATGAAAAGAGTAAGACTCTACCACAGTTGATGCTGGTGCATTTACACAGAAGGCCTCTTATATCACTTCAGTCTACAGGAGGTAGATGTTTGTCTATGAATCTTTTTATATCCATCATCTCCTGTAAAGACAAAAGTATGTATTAGTTGAAGTTTCCTACAAATATATATTCAGCTACACTAAATCATGTTTCCACAAAGATGGGCTGAAGGGCTGGAGCTCCTCTCCTATGATGAAAGGCTGAGAAAATTGGGCTTGTTCAGCCCGGAGAAGAGAAGGCTCCGGGGAGACCTTACAGCACCTTCCAGTACCTGAAGGGGCCTACAAGGAAGCTGCTGGGGGGACTTCTTACACACTTTAACTACTGTGCACACAACAAGTCAAGGCTAATAACCTTTCAAGGCACTACACACTCAGAATAAGCTAAAATACCAGAAAAAGAGCAAAGACTACTTTTTCCTCCCCTCTCTCTGTGAAGTTGAGCCAGCAAGCTATGTATTAATCATCAAGTGATCTGAACTGCACCAGGCTGAGCACTGATAGGGTTTGAATGTAGCTAAGAACATAGCTTTGTGTATGCTTTAAATTTCTGCAAGTTTGCAGCAGTGCGAAAATCCAGCAGCTCCTCCTCACCATTCAGTTTGACTTTAATGATGCATCCTTCCTTATGGAAAAGCAATACAGCAAACTAGAGAGGGAAACCAACCCATGTTTAAAGTAATTTTTTTCTATGAAGTCAATGTTGTAAGAAAGAGCACATTATTAATATTTGTGTGACAAGTCAATACCATTACTGCCTAAACACAACAGTGTAAATATCCCAAAAATGTTGTCCAAGGATACAGTTCCCACCAGATGCAGCAATGAAAATTAACAAAGTTACAGCTGCTGACAAGTGACAGACTTGTTCCTTGCTCCTACCATTCACTTTACACAAGTTCTAATGCTTCAACCCACTGCAGCTGCAATAACTGAAGCCAGCAGCTTTTGCCAGTTCAGCAAGATCAAATGGTTCAAAGAAGTTTCTCATCAGCTCCAGAACTGGTGCAAGAAGGAAGAGAGGGCCACAAGGTCATGAGCAGAGGAACTATAGTCCACCCCTTTCTGGCAGCAACAAGCCATTACATCAGCTCAGCTGCCTCTTGAGCCAGAACCATAAATATAGGTTCTGAGGCTACCTCTTCCATTCTGTCAACCCTCCCCATTCCTTTGCCTCCACCCATAGAGCTAACACGATTCTTCTCTCAAAAATACCAAGTTGGATTTATGCTGTGAGAATCTGCCTCCCAATTCAGTGATTTTTTTTTAATTAAGTAAATAATAAAAATTTAGAAGAAGTTTTATAGACCAACTAGCCTAGCCCCAAAAATACCATCTTATGATGAAATTCCCATTAGTCATATGAACTTTTGCCTTGGATACTTTTTTAGCCAGGCATTCAGTTACTCACTATAGTAAGTCAGTAACAACAGTCAGTTATTATTTAAAAAAAAAAACCCACACAACAGATATTTGTTTTGAGGTAAAAAATTAACCATACCCAGCCAAAACACTGTATATGAAGAAAAATTACCTCAATACATGAGCTATGCATCATGCCAGAGTACGTCCTGAAGGTTACATTGGCTGGATTTATCATACTCTTTAGCTTCTCAACAGTGAGAGAACCAAACATTAAAGGAACCAGTGGGTCACAGTCCCCATGGCACTGAAGAACAGCCATCTCCTTGTTGACACCACTGATAGGGCCCTGTTAGGGGTGGAATTAGAGGGGAGAAGATAAGACAGTAAGCAAAGATAAAGCTAAAATCTTCAGGATAAAATAAACCCATGGCACTACGTCCTGTGGCACAACAAATTAGTTGACTTCTGAAGGAAAAACCCTACACTGTATAGTCTGCAAGTTCCTAACAAAGCAAGTCCTGTGCTTGACACAACAGTAAGTTCAAAAACCTGCAAATAAAATTTAAGCACTAATTTCAGAACAAAAGACCATGATTTCTGGCCAAGTAAAAAACCTGATATTTTGTTTAAATACCTAGTCTCTAATAAGATGGTGTCTTGCAAATAGAAAATTGGCTGTACCCTTTAAGTTTCCTACAAATGCCATTTTAAGCAGAGATAGCTACTGAGTATTTCCTCATTTTCCCTACCTGCCAAACTCTAGAACTCCACAGCCCTATTTTAAAAACGTCTGAGTTATTAAACAACTGTCAGTATTGGGTAATAACTATGGCCATCAATTCCTGCAAAAGATACAATCTCCAGATATTCACACCCCTTAAGTGCAAATTAGCTTAGGAAAGAAACAAATACCTGAGGAAAAGAAGCCCGTAGAGGAAGCCAGCAGCTGAGGGCTACAACACCTGCTAATTTTTGGTGTGTTGTAAGAGCTGTGTACAATGATAAAGCACCTCCCTAAAATAAAGACATAGAATGTTCCTTTTAATGTTTGTTTTAAGATCTCTGGTTTCTCCTTTAAAGGTCTTTCTCTATTCCAATCTATTCTTCCTTAGAACCAACACCAATACCAGTACTCCCATAAAATACTTATTTTGCTTTTCCCCCAAAGTCCACGTGAACAATTCAGAAGTAAAACAACTGATTTACCATAAGTAACAGAGGTGGAAACACCCCAAGACACACAACAGAACATGAAATAAAGCACTAATCACCCATGAAAATATTATCACTACTTAATTATTTTAATTTACTTGCATGCAGACTGAGGAGTTGGTGTATGGACCATTAAGCTACCAACCACAGATGCCTTACAAGTAGGAAGGGAATAATTTCACAAATAAATCCAGACCATCAAATACCTACTAAATTAAGCTTAAACTAAAAATAGTAGCAAGATTTTCAAGCAAAGCTACATCAGTTACACACATAAAGACTTTAAATAGACTATTAATTGTAGTACCTCTTTGCCACATGCATATTCATTTTCCAGTCAATAGTAACTATTTGCATAAAACTAAGAAACTGCATTTTTTAGGGGAAAGGAAAATTGACACCTTAAAATTTTAGAACCACCTGACATCAGCTCTGTTCAAGTGTCTGGATTTGCCACATTAGGAAAGCTAGGTTACCTCGCTAGAAAAAGACAGATCTTCCCAACCATACCTTACCTGAGAAAAGCCTCCCAGAATAATTCTATTAGAAGGAATGCCATTTTTCACTTCTTGATCTATCAGTGCCTTAACTGCAAGATAAAGGCCAGTAGTTAAAGACCACTCCATTCTGTAGAAAGTCTAGAAAAGCAAAGAGACATTCTCCCTGACATCAAGAGGAAGTCAGTGAAAGGGAAAATCTAGTCTGCTGTGCATTAAAGAGTATCAAAAGATCTAGAGCATGATCAGAAATTCCAGTGCCACAGTACCATTTCCAAAGAGAAAAACATTTAAGTTCATCAAAAGCCCCACTGTCAGGGAGATGGTATCTTCTTCTATCTAGCATCACAAGTGGATGCTTGTACAGCTCTAACCTGCTGTCCTACCCAGAATCTCTTTAAAAAAAAAAGTACACTGGTTCCCATGTACCATTTGTATTTGAGTGTATGGAGTGTGTGTACTGCTGAATTACTCTACCTACTAATGAAGTTAAAAACCCCACAAACCAAACCATGCCCTTTGCTAAACTTTGGTCAGGATTAATAAAGTATATATTACTTTCCCGAATAATTTTGTCTTTGGAAAAAATCTGTTTCAGACTGATAGTTCATTTTTAAGAACAAATGAAACTAATTTTAAGCCATAAAAAGTATTCCTAAGCATACCATTCTCTGCTGCCTGCTTGATTCCAACTTCATCTTCCTGTGAATCTGGAGAAAGTCCAATGATATCAAACCTTACAAAAATATCAACAAGAGAATTACTCAGAGCATCCATTCAATTTCCTTAAAGCACAAATAATCAAATCAGGGTATTTTCCAGATAAAAACGTCAGCTGACATATGTGTCAGCACCAGTCACCCATAGTTTATGGGAAATTGTGGAAAATCTGTGAATGTGGCTAAAAGGCTAGATCTAGCCAACAAAGCTTTTCTGAGTTTTGCAGCCTCCTGTCATTTACTGCACATTAAGCAGCTCAGTTTTGGCATTTGCTCAAAAAATATCAGCA
>NW_010244155.1:8419-14262 GCF_000690775.1 Eurypyga helias
TACAAAATTAAAACACCGTTTGAAGAAATATCAGAAAAATAAATACAAGGTACTTAAAGAAATAAAACTGAAGAGGACTGGTTTAAGACCATTGAAATTGACCATCCTTTCCTTGCTTTCTATTCAGAATGGATGTTCAAAAAAAAAGTTTCTATATATCCTACTGACCCACCAAGTATTACTCACTAGTAGCAATAATGTTTCCACAGCAAATCTCTACTGCTACTATGAATTCACATACAATACAGACTACACTTGCAGAATAACAAAGTGATTTTTTTTTTATTTTAAGACAAAGATTAGTCATGAGGAATAACCATTACCAAAGATACACAAGGAATTAGAGCATACTTGTGAGAACCTTTTTATAAGAGACCTAAAGCAAAAAGCTTTATACTTACATCTGATTAAAACTAGCCATTCAGGTTATTCACGATTTTTAATCAAGAGCAATGAGTTCAAACCCCTAGACATCTCTTCATTAGAACCCTCTGTAACTGAACAAATACTTACCATGATGGCATAGCCATGTTCATGTTCAAAGAAACTGGCATAACTGGCCTGGAAATGAGAATGAACACCACTGACTTAATAATGCAGCTGCATTATTAAGTCATGAAATTACATACCCCTAATTCCATCTTACTTTTAAAACATAATTAACATTAGCTATATTGTAGCATCTCTTCAAGAACCCTCTCTTGAAACCTGCCAGCCCAAACACATTCAATATTCAGAGCTGAATTACCACCCTCTATGGAGAGCAAGCAAAAATATTAATGGGCTGTTTGATACAAACATATATGTGTGCATGCATACATAGCACATATGAGATAGAGAGATATATAACATACACATTCTACATTTCGAAGTAACAGTTATTTATCACAGCTCCATACACACGCTCAGTGGATGAAGGCACCACCTTACACAGCATCAGCAAACCTAAGGAAGCAGCTGAACACAGCAGAGTGGCAGCTCTAGTCTGGTAACAGATGGTTCTCTCAACAGCAGAATCTGCTTGAGCAGCACCTGCCTTCACCACCTGACTCATTCCCACCCTTATGCTGCTGTACGGCATCTTTTCAGACACACCAAGACAACTTTCATGGACTGTGCCATGGGTCAAACCTGGCTACAGTTTTAACCTACTGAGACTGAGGAACATCAGTTCTGTGGGAAAGGAGTGAAAGACAAGGGGCAAGCTAAGCACTTTTTGAATGGCTCAGCAAAGCTTGGCCATGTGGTGTAATAAATAAATCACAGCCCAGTAATCAGTAATACACAAAAACATTGCTCGCTTATTTCCTTATCATCCATGCTCCATGTCTCCCAAGACTGCTGGAGCAAAAGAAAATCTGAATTTTGTGTGAAAATAGATTAGTTGAAGTCAAACTAGAAATGAGTTTTAAGGTAAACAATCAGTTTTTCTATCATTAAGTAACTACTAGATAGATTTAATGCTTTAGTTACCAACTCCTGACCCTGCTCAGAAGTATTTCACTTCTCAAATTGCCTTACTTGCTGGAAATATGAATATCCTGAGAATCTTTGAAACTTGCTGCAGGAAACATCGACATTTCATCTACTACACATGTACCTAATACAAAGTAGATTTAATGGTCAATAAAACATCAAAAATCACTCCTTAGGACTGTCTTTCAACAAATGACTTGGGGGGGGGGGGGGGCAAGACAACTCAATCCAGTAAAAACGAAGTTAAACCAATCTAA
The DNA here is from genome assembly GCF_000690775.1 of Eurypyga helias. NCBI lineage: Eukaryota > Metazoa > Chordata > Aves > Eurypygiformes > Eurypygidae > Eurypyga > Eurypyga helias. Next base: position 10,153 of record NW_010244155.1, read on the forward strand.
CTTTGTACATAAAACTTTCCAAATAGGTTTTCAGTCTGAATCAGTAACGGAAGTATAATATGAATAAAAATTCAGTTTTGCCATAAAGTAAATCATACAGCAGTTTGTAAAAATAAAGTATTTTATAGCATAAACATTTCAGGGTGGTTTTCTATATAAAAAAACGCAGAGATATCCAAATCCCATTTGACTTCATCTGCACGAGTGTCTTAATAGGTAACTGTACAGAAAAACATAAACCAAGAAGAGTTACAAACTTACGCATGTGGGCAAATGTATTTTACATGGGGGCTTTTGATTCCCGCAAGCGCTTCTGACCATCCATGCCTGTTGAGAAAATATGTATTAAAAAGCATTTATGCTTTGCATAGTTCTGATTTCTATGTTGGTGCAACAACACAGAGCAAGTATGAAATGCTGAATTAGATCAGTACAAACATGTTTCTAGAAAGAACCCTACAGAACCCTAGTAGTAACACAGGAACAGGCTACTCCACCACCCTCTCTAAGAATTTCTTCCTGATGTCCAATCTAAATCTACCCTCTTTCAATTTAAACCCATTACCCCTTGTCCTGACACTACAGGCCCTTGTAAACAGTCATGTCCCCCCCAGCTTCCTTGCAGGCCCCTTCAGGTACTGGAAGGCGGCAATAAGGTCTCCCCAGAGCCTTCTCTTCTCCAGGCTGAAGAAGCCCAACTCTCTCAGCCTGTCCCCATAGCAGAGGTGCTCCAGCCCTCTGAGCATCTTCGTGGCCTCCTCTGGACTCACTCCAACCAGTCTATATCCTTCTGATGTTGGGGGCCCCTCAGCTGGACACAATACTGCAGGTGGGGTCTCACAAGAGCAGAGTACAGGGGGAGAATCACCTCCCTTAACCTGCTGGCCATGCTTCTCTGGACACAGCCCAGGAGTACATCGACTGCAGTAAGCTATGAATAGAATACTAAATTTAAAAGGTTTGTCCTACCACTGAATATTTGTTGCATATATACAGCCAACACCACTTCATTTAACTTGACCACCATAGTTTTAGCACAGCTACAGAAATACCACTTTAGTTCGAGGCAAAACCTGCTCGCTAGCTGGCTGGATTTATTAATTTGGGTTCTACAACATATGAACACAGGTATCCTGCTTCCAGGCAGCTCTAGCCCAGAGGCTGCTTTGCTGCTCCTCTAGAGCTAAGGCAGTTTCTTTCACAGCCAACTTCGCTTTTTCTGAACCAAAATTTCTTGATGTGGGAGTAGCAAGCTGGCATCTAAGCTAACCCCACATGGAGCCAACCTCAGTCAGACCTATTAACTTTGGCTCAGCTCAAATGCTCTCAGATTCAGGCAGTCCTGAACACCACTCCAGACTTACAGGTAGTTTTTTTAATTGGAAGCACAGGCTGAATGACTGCACAGAACAAAACGAGATCTGCACAGCAGCTGAGTTATCAAGCTTCCTACAAACCAGGAGAATTTGAAATCCTAGTTTAAATAAACAGCTCAGAAAGGTTCACTTCAGGGCTCATCCAGACACGAACAGAGCTGGACCCAAATCTGAACCTCTGCAGAACCAGTGCCTGTGCCTGCACTTTGCTTTCCAGAACACTCAAGACTACCTGTTTTTCTTGTTTTTTTCTTGTTATTCAATATTTCTCAGTTACCCACTGAACTAGACACTAGAAAGTTGATCCTAAGCAGAAAACACCTGTAACAAATTCATCAGTGACACTGCTGAACTAATCAGACCAACAGCAGACAAGCCATAAAAGCATTTGGTTTAGTTTTAATTTTAATATCATCCTGAAAAGTTAATGTATGCTACCTAAAGACATTGCAAACGCACAGACAGCATAGACATTTGAAACACTAGCGGTATATCTCAGCCTACATCCTACCAATACTTTTTTATATATATATATGTCATTAACAAATTGTGGGTGATAGTACTTGTGTAATATTTGCAGTATCACAGAAGGCCAAATAAGAACCTAAAGGAGAAATACAACTGACAAAGATTAGTTAGGTAAGAATTTGGGGACATTTTTTAGACAACAATAAAGAAGAATTTGACAAATTTGGAAAGCAACATTGTATACACATTTACACAGACTCTTTACAACAATCTTCTCTGTTGTACCTTTTATTAAGATTTTGACAAGTATGTACCAATCGATAAGTGCCATTTATATAGGAGCTAAGAGAAAAAGAACATAACCTCTGTTAGACATTTCTCAATAAGAAAAATACAGTTGGTAAACTGAAGTGAGCAATTTAGAAATTCATGTGAAGTAGAACAGTTCAGTTTAAACTGTGGGAAATAAAATTATTAATTCTCTTCTAGACAATTCTTTTGTGGGTCATTACTATGGCTTTTTTGGGAAAAAAATAAAGCGCAGTATGTCAAAGGCAGTTCTAGCTCATCTGCCCTGCAATGGACTAGAGGAACAAATGCCGCTAAATCACTATTTCCACAGAGGTGTTAACATATACATTCCAGTAAGCTCAGTGCATTTGCAAGCTTGAGGCTGTGCGGTAGCTTTGTCACCAAAATGAAAATACCACATTTGTATAAGGAATACCATTTATCTTGAAGGGCAAATCTCTGGGTTTTTTCCCCATGCTAAAACAACATCAACCTCATTTGCAAGGGCTCAGATTCCAAAGACTCAAAAGATTCTGTAGCGACTTGCTGAACATTTGGTGCCAAGCTGCAGGAAGCACTGCTGCCTCAGCTGCGTCCTACCGGTAGAAAGGAAGAGGGATAATGCAAACAAGGTGGTGTGTCAGCACAACAGATGAGAGCAAGCATCTCCACTTGTAGAATGCTGCCAAGTGCAAGTACTTGACTCTTTTTAACTTATTAAGCATTCAGGCTACACAAGCTTCGTTTCTGAGCAGCTGACTGGTATTTTTACTTCTTTAGAAAATGTTTGTCTTAAACACCGAAAGTTTCAACCTAGAGGGAAGATTCAAGTTCGAGTAACAGAAACAAAGTTATTAAAGAAAAAAAAAAAAACACACACACTATGTAATTTTACCCATAAAGAGAGCACAATAGTCAAAGCATTCAAGCTACTTATTTTCAGTATTGAAGTGCCAGTTCCTTTAGTCTTCTACCAAAAAAGCTTTCAACACACTCTTAACTCCTTAATTCAATGGCTTTAATGAATGTATGCTTACATTTCAGCACACACAAGCTTCAAATGGAAACACTACACCACACTGAGAACACCTCCCAGAAACTCCCTACTCCTTCCAATTCCATTCAAATGTGAAAAAAACAACAAGGCAAACAGTACTTTATGGCTTGTGTGGGGGTTCTTTTTGGAGACTGAGGAACAAGGCAAACAGTACTTTATGGCGCGTGTGGGGGTTCTTTTTGGAGACTGAAGATATTTCAGATAGACAAATCTGTAGACATTAGGTGACTAGCTAGGAGTTTGATTAGATAAATCAAGTAAACCTAGATGTTAATGTAAGTGTGACATAGTGAAGAAGAAACCATGGCCTAACTGCACCTACCAGCAACCCACAAGTCTGGAAAAAAGGGAACTCTAAATTTACACAAGCACAGGAATAACCAGGAAGCCACTCCTGGGAAAGCAAGAGATCATAAACCCACAGACTTCTTTCTCCACCAGGTTTGATTCAAAAACAGAAGAGTGATCGCATTCAGACCAGATTAGGTGATTGAAAAGAGAGAAGAAAAAGTTTTTGAGGACTTATGCTGGGAAATTTCAAATAAGCAGTTGTCATCATCATTCCAACATACGTGAAGTTTCATCTGTTGTTAGCCACTGCAGTCAAATAAGAGCAAAATAGGCTTAAGTAACTTTTAACTGCTCACATCTTTAAAATATGCAGCCTTATATCTGAAACTATAATAACTATGCAGGGTGTAAAAGATCAGAATACACACCCGGTATCTCCCAATCCATGTAGAAAAATGACCTAAAGAAAAAAAACAAAGGTGGTATAAAGTGACTGAACTGTAAACGCACCTAACCCACGTACCACAGACGCCCACGCAGGACCACACACAGCTCGGAACAGGAGACGACTTTCTCGGAAGAAAGCTCTGCTTGGTTCACTTCCCACCCCAGCTCTCCCCTCCCTCC
>NW_010244156.1:0-36092 GCF_000690775.1 Eurypyga helias
CCATTCCATGATTCTATGATTCATAGATGCCTGCAGATTTCACCAAAGGGCACGGCTGTTGTAGCAGGCACATGTGTGGGTGTGTTTCCTGTAACTCTCATAATCTTCACCTTGAAGGATGCAGCAAAGGGTGTCTCTGTCTTTTGTTTCCAGTGTTTTGTCTCAGTGGGCCAGCAAATACTATGGACCATTTACAAAATAGAAGAATATAAAAAAGTTAAGTCTTTAAAAATACAGTGCTATGAATGATGATATCAAGGTTTAGTACTTGAATTAGAATCTATTTCTTGCCCATCTTTTTTTCTAATCAACTGCACAGTGAATCTGTCACTGAGAGACATGCGTACCCTCTCCATCGGTGCACTGTGGTGCACCTCAGATGCCACTCGGTCAATGATACATGGAGCAGAGTGGAACCAAACTTCTGTCCTCCTGCTCTGTTGGCTTTGTATTACTGAAGGAGTGAAAATACACGTTTCCAAAGTATGTAAAAATGGCCATTCAGATGGAGGGAGCAGATAGAGACAAGAGTAGGAGTGTAATTACATAGCAACTTTGGTGGTTGCGGTCATGGTATAAGTGCAGGCTCACAACACAATTTGGGGAGAAAAAGGGGTGAGCTTGTGAAGGAAACCTGGAAGTATTCAACAAAAACATGTGAAGTGCATTTGTGAACATTCTGCCTAAAGCTGAACATCCGTGATTTTAGGTGTCTTCGTTTTCAATGCCTAGTATGAAGCGTCTCCAGGATTTTTGAAATGCTGAGCCTTCAGCATGATGTCGCCAGGACTCCCATAAAATAGCTAGGGCTGATACAAGACCTCTGGTTGCTCTATAAAATCTCAGCTCTCTGTCTGAAACAGTGCTGCTGTTCTCTGTGGTATCCCAAGCTGCAGGGTATTTCAGGTACGTGGGTGGCTCCTGCCCATGCTGAACATCAGCAACGTGGTCTTGCGTCTCCACGTAGTCAGTGACTGACTAGCGTAGGTGGAACTGTCTAGTCCTGGACTTCAGCAGTTATGGTTGTGGCAGGTGTATCTGGGAGAACGTTTTCCTGCCAGGAATTACGTTACTGTGCAATGTGTTTTGGAAGTGATTGTATCAAGTGCTTCATACCTCTTCGGTGGCTTTTTTTCCCCATTACTGCTACTTAAATAACAGCATCCACAAAGTGAACTTTGATCACCTAAGTCAGCCTAGGTTTCAAGGAACGATGAGGAAAATATTAAGAAACTGAAACTTTACTGAAAAATCAACGTAAGTGAATTACTTCCTGGCTAATATTACAGACTAAGGTGTTTTTGAGTTGGTTCTCATTAGCAAGAGCTGGAAATCCCTTCACAGCTGTGGCAGCAACAGCCGTGTGCAACCGAGGGCAAATTTTAACTGCAACTGCTTGGGTGGCGAAGTTGAGTTTGGAAGGAAGAAACCGATTATCTTTCCCTCTGACTTCCACGGCTTCTGCTCGCCACCGAGGCTGAGGTGAAGCCAGCAGTGACACCACTCCAAATGCTGGTTAAATAACAATTAATATCCAGAAGATTAATGCGGCTATGCAGGAACCTTGCAGCTCTTGGTTTTATGCCCATCAGGAAGCGGGAGCAGGAGCACAGGGGAGTATCTCCCCACAATTATGCTTGGTACAGGTGACAAAGTCTGATCACTTATGTTTTTGCTTCAGCCTCGCATGCGTCCTTCCCCTCCAAACCACCGGGGCTTCTTCGTTATGCTGGTGTATAAACCCAGTCTTTCTTTTTTGGATGGGGCATGCTTTTGCCCCCTGTTTCCCCATGCCTGACGCCTAGCACAGCGGGTGGATGGGCAGGCAGGCGAGGATCAGGTGCTCAGGTCCAGGCTCCCAACTGACTGTCACTGTGACCGCTCCGTAAAACCACCTAACACCAGTCCTGAGCAGCGCCCAGAGGTCGTGTCCTGCTTGGATGTGTTTGGGTACCCCTGCCAGCACCACGGCAAGCAGCGTGGGGTCCCAGCTGTCTTCTGCCAGCACCCCTGTCCTCTCTGTCCGTGGGGACAGTTTGACCCGCTACCCTGTGCCCAAGGGAAACATCCATCCGATACAGCTGTACCTCTTGGAGGGAGCTCGGCTGTTGCTTTGTCTTACGGTTGGTCCTATGAAAGATGATGTTTGCTTAAAAAAAAAAAAAAGGGGTGTGTGTGTAAAGGGGTAGAATAGTGGTGTGAGCAGCAGCTGCAGGGAGATGTGTCTGTGTCTAAGCCCAAGAGGCTCCGTCCCACTGGCCGCCTTGCCTTGCACGGGGGTGCAGCGCTGTCAGCTGCGTGGTGGGTCTGTGCAAATAGAGGGGGGAACCTGCAACCACGGCTGCGGTAATATAGAGTGAATTTGAGTGCCGTCGTCTTCACATATATGTTCTCTGTCCCCTTTTCAGTCATTAGGGAACAAAGCAAATTAATGCCAACAGAAGCTGACTCAAACCTTTGCCCTCATTTAAGGGATTCCAAAAAACGCAGTTTTGTTACGTGCTGGAGCCAGCTGCCCTACAGCAGCTCAAGGACTAGAGCAGTCTCGGGTGTTTAACCAGCATGAAAGGCAGTGTGTTGCTACAATCACCGCGATCAGTACTGATCTCATACTTCTGCTTGACTAGGACTGAATTTATTGTCTTCATGTATTTTTAGTACACTGACTTTTTTTCACTCGTCTTTCTAAGATAAAATGTAAAGAAATAAAAAAACCTCAGCCTAAAAGTAGTAGTATTAAAAAAACTGTCCAAGCAAGGCAACCAAAAGCAGTCAAGGATAAAATAAAACTGAAGCATTGCACTTGACTCTTTTGAGTAAGGCACATGAAGTGCTACCTTAGCTTATTTAGTTTTGGGGCAAAAACCTCACAAATGTATGTAGATTATGATGTTAAAACGAGAGAGAGATTAGTGTGAGAGTGAAATTCTATTTAAGATAATTATGCCCACAGTTTTTCTGTTAAGACATGGGTCGAAATGGGAACAAGGTGGTGGTTTACAGAACACAAAAGGGTAGGTGAGCCCCTAGGAGGGAGTGTGCGTGAGCCAAGCCTGCTCTGCCCCTGCCAGGGAATAGCACCTGTAACAGCTTCAAGGAGCTGGTAGCTTTGCCTCTTGTTTGTCACTGTGGATATTGTGTGACACGGCATGTATGCTAGCATGGACTGTTTGGAAAAAGTGTAATTATGTATCAAGTATGATTTTTCAAAAAAATGGCTAAATTCCATATTTCTCCATTAGTAAACTTGCGGGCTAACAGGACCACAGCTGTGCCCTTGCTGGGGTAAGCATTTGTTTATGGTCTGAACATAAAATCCAAATTTGTCAAGGCACTGCTTATGTGGATTACCGTCTCTGTTCCTAATGCCACATGATGTCACCATTGACATAACCTGGCAGATAAGCTTATAGGATGCCAGAATTTCTTACAGGATTAAAAAAAAAAAAAGAGGGAAGCATAAAATCAAGAATCTTGTGATGAAAATGTAAATGCTCAATGTAGGTACTAGCTGGAGCAAGTTCTAGGGCCTGGGCCCACTACAAGTCCCACCAGGTCAACAGGGGCTGTGTTTCTGGCTTTGAAATATGCATTGGATTTCAGTTTCCAGAATCCCGTAGAATATTTATTTGAATACAACGTGATTTATATAAAAGAGTTAGAGATTTTTCAGTGCATGGACTAAATACTTTTCATCAAGAAATAAAGACCTATGATGTAAATTTGTTTGGTGTCACGGTGACAGAGCAGGCAGGTCAAGACGATCAACTTCTGCAATTCCGAGGAAGGATTTCCACAGTTACCACTTTCAAATGCCCAGTCTGACATCAGTAAAACTGCCACTGAGCTCAGTAACAGTAGGATCAGGCTCCCGTTTACCCTGCTTGCTGTCAGCTGCTCTCTTAGTTATTTTTAAGAATGTAAGACTCAAATGACATTTCATAATTCTTAACAGGCAGAAGGTTATAGATCCTTCACTTGCAAGTGCTGAGCACCTGGCTCTGACAGCTTTTACATCAGCAAGCTGTAAATGTGGTTGTTTACTGTTTTACAAAACGTGGTTGCACATTACAATTGTATTTTTTAATTCTGAACGCTGAAAAAAGCAAGATATCACTCTGTTCTGAAGATGGCTAATATGTTAATATGTTAAGATGACATAAGCCAGGCAGTTTTCCCTTTGCAGGAGAGTTCTCTGATCCGTTACAGCATACATTTCAAAAACCACCTCTGTGTTTACAGTGGCAACTTCACACATGCAAGTTGTTGTGAATGTTTCAAATATGAATACTTAGCAGCTGGCGATATTTAAACTTCTATTAAAATTTCACATGAATGTACTGTTACCTCTTCAGGAAGAAACTGCAAACGGAAACCCCATATTTAGGTTAAAGTGATAAATATCCACCTTATGAATTATTTTATAGAAAGCAGTAAGTTCTTTTCACCAGTGCAGACGTCTGTTTTAATACTTAATGTCATAGTGGACCTAGCTTTCTGATGGCTTTGCTTTCCAGTTGGTTTGGTTTAGCAATCACAACTTATTTTTGTTCTTTTTCAGTTGAAGAGGGTGAATCTTCAGATTTTGCTTTGACCTGGGACTCATCAGTGACTCAATCAGGTAAATATTTTAGGTTCTTCTGATTGCAGGAACTGCCAGAAAGCTGCCAGGCTTTTTACAGGAACTGTATTTTGTATGTCACATTCCTGTCTCAAATCCAAGACTACCCACTGCAACACAATTTTTATATCAGTTCCATATGGTCAATAAAATCTATTACATACAGAGACTAATATACTCTTATCCTCCGGAGAGCCATTCTTTCTTCTTGTGGGCATACTGAAATGGGTTGTGATTTCTCCAGTATAACCACTTTGAAGTTTTCTGCAATGGGCACTGTTGCACATTCATTCCAATCTAATTACATAAAAGCTGCTTTAATAGGAATTTTAAACCTCAGTCTCAATTGGAATGTGTGTATTTCTTCTCTCAGAGGAAATTGGAAAGTACTGTCAGGGCTGGAGACTAAAAGTGGTACATTGCCATGGTAGAAAGATTTAAATTTTGAACCAGCTTTTGGGCTGCTTGATAGTAATAACACTTCAACGTGTCTGGGGCTTGTTCATCTGCTACACTGACAATCTGAGTAAGAACAGGCTGAAGAAACTGATCAGGATAAAGCAACCTTGTCTGTAGTTGTGTAATAAGTATTGATTACACAAACGTGAGGGTAAATGTCAGATGATTTAAAGTAATGAGCCACATCTCAGTCACTGTTTGTGCCCCATGTAAAGATATTTTACTGTCTCTTTTGTCTTTCGTGTTTATGAATTTCGCAGAATATTTTTGATTTTGAAGCCACTAAGTCTATTTCTGGGCTCTCTTCGTACTGGACTGCGCGATGGTATTCTCTCAGGAGCTCAGCAGCGACGTGAGAACAGCTCACAAACTGAGCAGTAATAGGAAAATTAACAATGGTGCTGCATTCCTGGTTAGCATGGGTTTTATAAGAGTCACGGGGAGACTGGCTCACGGGAGACTTCTCTTACTGAAGTCAGCATCTAGCTGGTCTTGAAGGCATAAACTGCCTTTTTGTGGCACTCTGTGGCGTGTCACTTTGTACCAACTGCGCTGCTGGTTGCGCGGGGTGCATCTTCTCTGGGCGCTACGGCTGTTCTGAATGGTTTGTGTTTTCACTGGTCTTTGATATCAAATATTGCTGCTGCCGCAAACCCCCAGCTGCGACGTCGAAGGCCCCTTCGTGCCCGGAGCTAACGGTGCGTGAAAAGAGTGCTCGCCAGCTCTCTTGCCTGACCTTCGGCTCAAACATCGGTGCAGTGGAGTTATCGGTGTTATCTATCACAAGTCTTGAATTGTGTTAAATTTAGCACAGGCTGAGGTTTAAACAGCAGCAACAACAACAAAAGATTTCTGTGCAGAGCAGGGTTTAATTTGGGATTTCTGGATGGTACTGGTGTTTACGCTGTAAGTAAAAGACAGCCTGGGAAAGGCTCTTCCCAAATTGGTTGAATCTCTTCCATTTTTCTTCATTTGCTGTTGTAATTACAGCTCTCATTCAAGACGTCGGATGTGGGATAAAATGTATTGTATGCGTGATTTATGGCAGCTTAAGGAAAATGTGTGCTAATTGGGGGTTTTTCCTCTTAACACGTTTAGTAGCTACAGACGTCGGTCTCGCGTGTGTGTAAAGATGCAGTGCAGTATCCTGTCGAGACAGGGTGCAGTTCATGGGACAGAACTTGCAGGCTGGAATATGACTGAGAAACTACCTAAAAAAAGCTTACAAAGCCCTAGTATGGGGTGGTGTGGCTGCGTGGAGTCACTGGCTCTTGTGTGGTGTGCCTCCAGAGCTACATTCAGTAACTGAAACCAGTCCCTTGGTCCCAGTGTGCGAGACTTTCATTATGTTCTTTTATGATCTTCCTGTTTGCATTAGCTCCAGTAGTGTGATGTTGAAGTTCAATAAAGGGTGAAAAAACACGCTTCAACTTCTCATTTCGTGCCCCTTCCTTCCCTGACCCAAAATGACAAAATTGCCTCCCTTTCCTCACCCGTCCCCCAACAGAAAAAAAAAAAACCCCAAAAGGCCAATCCCAGGACTTGTTAACTCTGAAACATTTGCCAGATGTTTCAAATTAACATATTTCTCTCCCTTCTTCTCCTGTATGTGTTTGTACATCTGTGTGTGTGTGCGCAAACACGTACAAAGCGACGCTGAAAGGTTCTGTTGGCACTGTGCAGCTGCTGTGGGCCGGGGGAGCGGCGGTCACAGGGCCGGGTGGTACCTCGGGATGGCTGGAGCAGGCAGAACGGAATGTTTTACCTTTTGTTTAAATACTAGCTTATATTTATATAGGTGCTGTAGTGGGAAGAGAAGGTGCTTTTGCTGCTGGGTCTTACTTTGTTCATCAAACCAGTAGAAGCTACGTTGGATTTTTTTTTTTGTGTTGAGTACAGGTTGAATCTGCAGCCACGGGCTTGGCCAGGGAGCCACCTGTCCTCAGGTCAGGCCTAAGCGTTTGTAGGTGCAGGGCGGGACACGCCGAACACTGAGGCCCAAGGTCTGTGTCTCGTGGTGGGCTTCTCCGCCACTGAAGTATGCGGAAGCATCCCTGACCGGCCATGTTGCACCAGGAGCCCTGCGCCGGGCTGGGTCTGTTCGGTGATGGCTTCGCGCAGGGCACCGTCCTTTTTCCTGAGGTCGAGCGCGTGCGCCAGTTGCTGTCTGCTCTGGCCTAGCTGCTCCTTCCTGGTGAAGCCTGCCGAGGTGACGTGCTGCGCGGGACTCCAGCCCTTGGCGTAGGTGCGCTGAGGCGTTTATTCAAGTACTTTAAATGCAACTAGAAAGAGTTTTAGGAATTTTTTTTTTTTAATGACCACATCTTAAAGGCTGTACTTATTAACCTAGAGAATCAGGAAAATGTATAAGGAGGCAGAGGCTGCCCTCGCGCCAGGGTAAACAATCAGGGTGTCTACCAGCCCTGTTTAACAATGGGCATATAGCGAATTTCCTTCCTCTTTTGGCCTTGTAAATATTTTTTCCTTAATGTAAAAGGAAGAAAAAAAGCTTTTCCTTTCCTCTCTTAATCTGCAGGCTTAGCTTGCTGCTACATAGCAGGTCAGTAGTGTTTTGCTGTGTAAGGCAGAGACGTTTTCTGTCCCAGAGGGAAGAGCACAGCTGAATACTCCTTCCCCTCTTCACAGCACATGCAGCCCTTGAAGCCCGTCTGTCTCGCTCCAAAAGCGTCAGAGAGGGTGGGCTGGGCCGGGCACCCGCTTCTGCTTTGCCGAAGGGTTTTCTGCTGCTTCAAAGCCAAGAGGAAAATAAGATTCTGTGTGTGCAAAGCAAGGGTCCATCCAGACAGTGCTGCATTGCTGTTGTAATACGTCACGATGGTATTGTCTTGAGGAGCAACAAGGGACGTTTTAAAGAAGTAAAAAGTCTTACTAAATATATAGAGAATTTAAGGCATTTTAAAGACCTATGAAAGAATTTTACATGGGGGTTGCTGGGGAGTTTCTCATTAGCCTGACTGTGAGGCCCCGGGGAGTCTTGGCTGAATTGTCTGGGGCAAACAGCGCAGATTCCATCTCCTTAGCAGCTTGCAGACCTAAAAGCCTGACTTTTTCCTGGTGTCTGCTTTTGAGGTAACTGAAGGAGTCTTATTTTTGTATGCAGCTACGAGTTACGATAGTGGTCAAGAAAGGGAAATGGGGACTGTGGACCTATAGCCCGAGTGCTGGGGACAAACAGCACTGGGGGTATGTCTCTGTGCACATGTGTTTCCAGAACACGGGGGGGATCTCTGCAGTGTTTGCGACCAGAGGAGTCTCTCCAAAGCCTGTGCCATCCGTTAGCACACCACATTAGTATCGTTTCATTATAACATTCCGGAAATCATGAAAATAAATCCCAGGTTGGTATTCCCTCCTTTCCGCATTAGCTCCTGAGTTCCTGTCCCTGCCACCCAGCTCACGGCAGCAGCCGGGCACGTGTGTGAGGGACATGTTAACAAAGCTCAGCGTGGGAAAACAAAACCCCACAACATTCTGGGACACACACATTTGATGTTTTGCCATTAAGAGTTCTCTCACGTGCTTGTTTTGTACACTACACTACTTTAGATTTTTAATTGCCTTCTGCAATTTCTTCTAAAGTTCCCCTCCTTTAAGAAGGAAAAAAAAAAAGAAAAGGGGAAGCAGCAGCTTTTGAGAAATGAACCACAAAATAAAGGAAAATCACCCTGTGGTCACTCCTTTTCCCCTCTCTTCTGCTTTGCATGGTGTCTCACAGCTATGTAAATCACAATTTTCACTTGGTATCTTCAGAAGAGGTACATCTTGACACAGTTGGGAGACTTATTTTTGCTTAGGGCTACAGGAGCCTGTGCAGGGGCATGTTTTAATGCCATCCCTGCTGCTCCGGGCTCTCCCTGCTCCTTCCCTCCTGGCTGTTCCCTCTGCAATCCTCCACCATCGCTCCTCTGATCTTGGCACTCTTGCTGTCTGCTCCCAAGTGTTGAGGGTTTCTGTTCTCCTCTAATGCTTTTGTAGGGTTAGGATTAATTTTGGCTGCAAAGGAGCAAAATGGATGAGAAAGCCAGGGTCTCACAAAGTGAATAGAGACATACCCCTGCAAGTATTTGTGCTTTAACTCTTTCCACTTTCCTGTTTATTCAGATAAGCTACAGAAAATGTGATATTTTTCCTCACCTTTCCTCTTTGGAGGCCTCTTGGCCACACAAATTTTGTTGTCCCCTTAGCCTTCCTCCAGCACCCTGGACTTGCATGCCGTGGCACAATCCACTGCCCACCAAGGCCCCCATCCTCACAGGACCCCATCCCCTGTGCTCTCACGGTACCCAGGGCTGCCCCTGCTCTCTGCCCATGTCCCCCTGGCAGCTCCTACAGAGCTCCTGCCCCAGCCGCAGGACCCACTGGGCACGGGCTGCGATCGGAGTGAGGATCCAGATGAGAGAGACTGCCCTCCCGTAGACACCAAGCTCTTTTTCTCTATTTCTACATGTATTGTATTTTGTCTTATTTAACTTCTAAGTGGCAGAACGCTGAAAAACCCTCCCAAACACCCTTAAGGTGAAATTCTGGGATCTCTGCTGCAGAGCACTGAAAAGGTCAGTCGCAATTCAGTGGCCGTTAGAAACCTGTTATCCTGCAAGTACTCTGAAATTACCTGTCCTGAGTGCCTTCACAAGCTCAGATGCCTTCTAGAAGCTGATTTCATTAGTAAATCAATATGAGAAGATCCTGATTCCAGTGCATAAGGATTTCCAAAGAAATAAACCTTTGAACTTATCAAAATCTCTTGTGTTCCTTGCTAACTTTCGTAGTTGAATATTTTTTCAATATACTATGAAATGTTCGATCTCAGCTGGTTGGCTTTCTTACATTGGTTATAAAAACACCATCCTTGTCTCTGCATGGACCAGCAGCATGCAGCCCAGTCAGTATAGTCTGAGGTTCTCAACATTTTAAATACCTGCTTTGGAAGCAGCCAAAACCCAAATAAATGCAAACTATAAAAAAAGCTAGGGACGTTTGTAGCTTTGGCTGCTGCATTCCTCATTTATTCTAAGTTGAACTTTTATTTTCCTTGGTAATATGTGGGTTTTTATGGTATAATGTAGTTATGTTTCCTTTCAGAAGAGGGGAAAAAATTAATTCCCCTTTCCCAAGTATAAATTTTAATATTTAACTTCAATTTTTTACTTAATATTACTATTGTTTTTTAGAGGAAGTACTTTTTATAGTGTTTCTCAAACAGAAGGTGAAGTGATAGGAAGTATATGATACTCAGATGTGGTGGTGGATGAACATCCAAGACAGATGTAAGATTTTTTTTTTTGGAGCGGGGATAATATAAAAAGAAACAATGCAAGTAATCATAAACCCTTCCCAGATTACCCTGTCTGTAGGCGCTCATGGCACGACTCTGCACCTGCAGGCGCGAGGGCTTCCTGGGAGCAAGTCTCTGCTCCCAGCGCTCTGAGGCTGGCGGGAAGGGGGACATGGCACTGCTGGAGGAAGCTGTTGGCTGGAGTGGCAGGCTGTGATTAGATAACATTTTCTGTGGTTTTGGATGAAAATTATATCTGTTGTTTACAATAGCCTTCAGGGGCGTAACTAGAAGTAATGGGCTAAAGTAAAGGAAAGGGGATGCTAGGCTGAGTACCAGGAAGCATTTCCCAGTAGTGGGATCTAATAGACTTTGGTATTATCTCCCATTTGGTCATTTTCAAACCTGACTGGACAAAGCGCTTGAAAATACACTGTAGGAACAGTCTTACATTAGCAGAGGGATGGATAAGATCACCTGGTAAATCCTTCTTATCTCTTAATTTATCCAATTCTGCTATGCTTTGGATTTGCTAATCTCCTGCAGATTTGAGGATAGAAACAAGCTAAATGGTCAGGCAAATTATGCTTTCTAGAGTGTATTTCAGTAAATATTTTTATGTAGGATCTCAAAGGACTTTACAATGCTAATTAAGCCTCTCAGCCTAGCAGACAGTTTTCCCTGTGCCCCGTGTCCGTGCTACTTGTCTCCCCATCATGCAGCGTGCACCGTGCTGCAGGTCGACCTTCCCAGGGGGCTCTGGCTTCGGGACCGGTGGGCACTTGCCAGCTCATCTTGCTTTGAGTAATTTCTGCAGGTCAGCAGCTTTGCCCTTCCAGGTCTGCTTTGGCTGGCTGGCAGGACAAGGGAAGCTGGAACCAGGCTGCTGTAGGAAGCTATTGCAATGGGCTTTACCTTTGTGCAACTAGGCAGCTGAAGAGTTGAAGGAAAGTCTCCGGGTGAACACTTTCTTTGGTTTTCATGGAAACTTGTGTTCTCCTTCGACCAGTTTACACATGGCAGTTGTAACTAGTAGCTCAAAGCTTCCAGCATGGATAAATGTAGAACATTGGCCTGTTGCTTAAACTAGAAAAATCAATAAAAAATAATGCCACAGTGGTGGACCCCCAGTAATCATTCTTCTTGAGAAAAACCCAAATTGTGCCACTCATGAGAATGGGGTTTTATAAACAAGGTTGTAAAAGAAGAAAACCAAACGGAATAAACAAGCTCCACTGCTTTGTTTTCTGGGCTGAGTAAGGATGTTGATATGAGACTCTGCAGTGAAGAACTGCATGAAATTTATGATCCTTTGCCCAAATAATCTTTGCTTATTCAGTACGGGAAACTGGAATCATTTGGGTTGGAAGGGACCTCTAGTGGGTCTTGCTCAACATTGACCTGATTTGTAAAAGTTTCTGTAATCATTACCGCTGTGGTTTTGGTCAAATTGTTTTGAACTGTTAAGTTTATTGGAGACCAAGAGTACAAGTATGGTTACTGTAGCATAAGAATGTGTAGAAACCAGAAATTAAAGCCAAATAATCATGGGAAAAAAAACCCAAACTTTTTTTTAAAGTTAATATAGCCTAAAACTTCCCATAATAGAAGATACATTTGTATTTCTGTCATTTAGTGTCTAAAGTGGCTTTTTTCCAGTCTCACTGCAAGAATTACGAGGTCATTGTCAAAATAAACCAAGCTCATCTCATAATCTTGTATTTGTTGTGTATATATTCAAATGGGAAAACTGTTAAATGGGACCATTTATAATGAGATTTGAGATACCCTATGGCTCTCACTTGGAGACAAGTGACCTTTGTCTTTTTTGGGGCTGAGTAACAGCGCGATGTAGATTTAATAGATGTGTGCAGAGACCTGGCAGTAGATTGGGGTGTGCATGGAAGAGGTGCTCAGTGCGCCTTGCTCTGCATATTTTGATTTCATCACACTTGGGACTCAAGTGCCTGTGTGTTTGTGTGTTTTACTAGCCGTGCCATCTTTCTCCCTTAGATGGCTTTGGTGTTCGTTCGCAGAAATTATTAGACAGTCACAAAACACTAAAGAGAAAGGAAAAAAAGGGCACACTTTGCTTGGAAACACTGTCTGTGTTGCATAAAGCTCTGACAAGATCAAGCCTCTAATTAAATTATCTGGCACGTGGACAATTCTGTTCCGAGATCTGCTGAGCTAATGTGTAGCCATTAGCTCATACAGCCACCAAATCAGAAGTACCAAAGAGACAATTTACATAGGGCCACAGCGTGTTTTAAAAAATTCTGGTGAGTTGTGAAGCCTGTAATGTTAATTGCCAGTTAGCACATTGTAATTGCTGTAATTATTTGCAAGTAAAATGATGTAAGGGACTTAACACTGTACTTTTCTTAACACTTCACTTGTTGGTGATCCACTACATCTCCCACTTAGAGTTTTCCTGGTTATTTTAAGAGCTCGACAGCCACTTGCTGAAGTCTGATCTCACCTGCAAGCTTGCTGTTCTGCCTGTTGTCTTTAATGCTGAGCGGTGGCTCTCTCAAGTCTTTATAAAAAAAAAAAGGCAATAAAAGAATAGATATGACTGTCAGCGGCTGACCAGCGAGAGCAGAGCCAGCCCTGCAGCTGGCCGCGCTGGAGCCCAGCTGGGAGAGAGCCCTCAGCACAAATTGCCAGCCTATTGCCTCCCACTGCCACGCCGCGGAAGTGGGCCAAAAGCTCCTCCGTATGGGATTAAAGGGATGTGTAATAGATTAAAGATCAAAAATGTTAATTAAGAAATGGTCTTTTCTAATAAGATGCCTTCAAGGGCACGGTACCAAAAATGAGGCAATATCTCATTTTGGCAACAGTGCTGGGGCTGTAATGAAGCTGGAGCACAGGGGTAAGGGGAGAAGGAAGGGAAGCCTCCTGTTGGAGGCATCTCCTTCACAAGGGGTGAATCAATTAGCAATAAAAATGTAAATACGTAAGTCAGAATGACATTACTCTGGATGCCACTGCAAAATGTGGGAGTGTAGGTGGGCGTGGTTTAGCTTGGCATTTTCTTGAGGATAAGTTGGCAGTTTGTGACCGGTGAAGTAGGGCTCCTTCGGCTTGGTGGTATTTGGGCAGCAGCATGGTAATTTGGCTGAAAATAATCACTCCTGTTGGAAACCTTGATGCATTTGTAGTGAATCCGGGCAATATATTTTCCTGACGTAGTTTTCTAGAGAGGGGAGATTGAGCACTCTTGTTACTGGATTGAAACTTGCAGGCACTATGTTTGGGGGAAGGCTTATTTCCCTTCAGAAAAGGGAAGAGCCACAACTCGGACCTGTCGTATTCCAGGCTCCTGCAGCAGGGAGAAGTTTATGTTTTACAAATAAACTGTTATGCAAGTGTTACTTTTGTGATTCAAACCCAAAAGGTGCTTTTGAGAGCTGTGAAACTATATTGCATCATTATAACTAAAGCAAGCACGCTTTTTCCTAAACTTGAGCATTCTAGTTAGTGACTCTGCTGTTACTTTTTTGTAGTAAACTCATCAAAACTCCACAAGGAAATCTCAGATGTTTAACAGCACTTTTCCTTGCATTGGGATGATGGGATTTCACAGCCCATGTCACCCCACACTTTCCCCTCTGAACGCCTTAACACTGAGAGCTGTGGTATTTCTGGAGCGAGTTATGTGCTAGCACAGAATGAAGGGACCATGTAGGCAAATTTCTTCCCTCTTGGTTGGAAGCTTTTGCTTGGATAAAGAAAACCACTGGCACGGTGAGGCTCTCTGCGTAGCGTGTGTGTATGTTTTAAGGCTCTGGCTGTTCGAAGCAAAGCTAGAGAGAATTTTCAATTTGAGAGAAATACGGTGGGAAGGCGCTCGCTGGTCGTGTGCCTCTGTGTGTGCGTGGCCCGACTGAACCCGCCTGGCGGAAAAGTCCTCCGACAGCCGTCTGAAATGTAGGTTTGTTGCTGTAGCTGTGTATGTGTAATCTTCATCTGTTGTGTGGATCTTTAGCAGCAAAGAGCATCTGGGGGAGATGAGCGAGTGGGAGACAACAGCTCTGTGCTACCCGCTTACAAGCGAAGTGGGGAAGTGAAGTGCAGCATCTGCATCCTCCAGAGGTGGAGCGATGGTTTTCCCTGGTCTCGTTCAATCGAGAGGGGCTATGGAGCCCTTGGAGCCGGGCACAGTGTAGACTTCTTGTGGGCATTATTTAGCTTGGGTGGGGGCTATAGACATCTTAACACCAAATTCCTGGGCCCTGATTTTGTGAGGGAAGTGGACACAAATGGAGATAGTGGTTGTTTCCATCCACAGAAAGAAAATCAGAGAACTATTTCTTATCAAAAGACTTAAATCAGATCTTTTCACAGTTTGTAAATGTACTGTTTTGACGGACTGATTAGTTCCATCTTTATTTCGCTTACACTTTGTTAAAAGAAGCTGTATCTCAGACCTGAAGGAGCCTTCTCCCAAGGGCTGAATCAAGCCGTTATTGCCGGCCCATCAAGGAGAGACAACTGTATCAACAGAAAGATCGTTGCCTTTTTTCCTTATTATGAAGTTCCTTTATAAGTCTGAGAGTCAATTGGTACTGGGCCATTTTGAAGACAGTGTTCTGAATGGAAGTTTTTCTTTGAGTCATTTTGACAATATGCAGAAGGTATATGTGGTCTGTCATTCGTTCAGCGACAACAGGAAAGACTTCCATTTTGCATAGTTGATTTAATCAAGTAGGTTATATTTGCGGAAAAATAGTCAGTTTGCAGTGCTGCCATTGGTTTGTACAGAATGTGTGTCCCATACAGAAACTGAGAAGACTTGAACTTAAACTTCGGTAGTAGTTCATACTGGGCTCTTTGTGTTTAGCACACGAGCCCGGATGACCATGTATCCTGTTAAACGAATCAGACATGTTCCGTGTAGAAAGTGTTCGGCTTCTCTTCTTTGATCACATGAAACAAAATGTATTTATTGCCAAATTTCCACAGTAAGCACCCTGGAAGCATGCACAAAATCAACAGGATTAAGCAGGTACGACAGAGAGCAGCGTTAGGTCTATGTTCTTATGAAAAAAAATGTTGTGCAGTAAAAATACTCTTTTTCTGATCAAGGTGAATTTCAAGCTGAAGTCTTGTAGAAGTTGACTAATAGCCAGATTCAACATCCCGCCAAGAAAACATTTTACCACAAATCCGCACTTTTTTTCTTCATTTTTTCCTTATATATTGTATGTGCGGACAGTGGCAGCGTTGAAGGCGTGAGGAATATCACCTCTGCAAATGCTCTTGGCATCTCTGGGTTTGTGTTGTGACAAGCAAGCATAGCTGCTTCTGTGCAACAGAATTAAATTATGTGCCATTTTTCACCCTTACTTCAAAAAGCAGTGCTCAGTGTTTATGATGTTTTGTGTGTGAAATTGAAATAAGAATTGGTGTTGCTCTTCCTCAAAATATTTTATGAAATCTGGTCAATTTTTAGGGCTATACACTGAGGTTGTAAACCTGTTGTATTTTACATTTCTTTCTGAGTTGCAAAGGAACCCACAGATACACCACAGGCACTGGAAGTGTGGCAGAGCCATTTAGATTTTATTAAATGAGAAAACACACCATAAGAGTTAAGTGATTTTTGGCTTGATGCTGTAATGAAATATTTTCAAACTGTATCTGGTTAATGAACGTTGTGGCCAGACTGCAGAGTTGGCTGAGGTTGTAGGGACTGGAAGTGCTTGTAGCTAGACCGCCAGCTGTGACAGCTGTAAATCGGGTGATGGGTCCAAAGCAAACCCTCAGACCCTTTTTCCGCATCAGCCCCGGGGCTGGTGGGCGTGGGGCCGTGTGGGGCTGTGGGTGCCGTGGCCGTGCCTGGGGCTGATGAAGAAGCTGGTTTGTAGGATGAAGTTCCCAAGTGTGCTTCTTCTACTTGTCAGCAACTAAAATGTGAATTCAGTCATTTAAGGAAAAAAAATTGGGACTCGGCCCTCACAAAGAAATGGGCCTTTTAAAAATGGATAATTTATTATTGCTACTTTTTACCTAGTGCAAAGTACACAGGGAATGGGGCTGCTAAAGAGCATATCAACTAAATTAGGGTTAATTAGAAGTTCTCCCAACTAGCTGGTGCTTCATCAGCAACAGAGCAGCGTGTAAATACACCTAATTTCTCTCCAACTGAACTCCTCACAAGCTTAATTACAACAGCAACAATATCTCCCCCCCCTACCTCCCCCCTCATTTTTCATTAGTGGGAGCGGGTCGTTGCGAGCTGTGTCTGGTGGGGTTATGTGAGCAGTCCGGAGCTGCACCTTTCTCCAGTGCCCTTCGAGGCCGAGGAGGAAGTGGAGGAACTCTCTGTGTATCTGGAAGAGCGCAGTTAAGGTAGCTCATAACACACTTGAGAAGCAGTGAGCACCAATGGAAGGGGAAAAAAACACCACTATATTTTGGAGAGACTTTTGGTAATTACGTGAAGTATTTCCACAACTTGGTTTATTGGCCATCTTAATTTCTTCCCCGTTTTTACTCGCTTGCCAGCAAAAATCCATCCTTAGGGTTTTATCTGGCCATTTGCTTTTACCATCCCATCACCCTTGCGGTAGAGCCGAGGGCTCTGCCAGTTCTCTGCTGCTGTGCGCTGCGCGGCTGTCTCCTGCGCCAGCGCTCAGGACCTGCCGGATGAGAGGAGCGGCAGAGGGAGACGGGACTTCACAGTCGCTTTGGCTTTAACTCTTCTAAATGTCTTTTCATGCTTTCTTTACCACGGAGGGCTAGAAGAAAGAATGCAGGAAGATATTGGGAGAAAAAGTGTTATCGCTGCTAAAAGGATCACCACGCTGGAGGACTCATTTCTTATTCCAGGGATGAATAGAGCTGAAAACATCTTGCCAGAAATTAGTTATCGCAGGGGAAGTACAAACCTGGGTGCAGGTTGCAGCTGGGTGTAGAAGTGCTCTGCTGAGGGCTCATTCAGGTGGATTAACTTATTTCATTTGGTGCTTGATTCACTGTCCTCTAGGATTTTTTAAATTTTTGTTTAATTTCTAATTCTGTTGAAGCCAGCGCATTCCTTATTACCCCGTGTCACGTTTCAGCCGATCCCAAATTAATAAATGAGCAGCAGCAGAATAGCATGCAGCACAATTCTAACAGCGTGAGCCGCACAGAAGTATATTTCACTTAGCTCCAATTTAAATACTCTGCTTTGCTCGATTTAATTATGTGGAATTACTGAATTAATGGCTTTGTCAAGTGAGACGTGTAGGACTTCAGAGTTTGGTATTAAGGCAAGAAATGAGAAAGGAAATTTGAGGAACATTAATGTTTGCGTGTGAGCTCGTGTTAAACACAAACTGAAATATAACTGAGCTCACAGCCCAAAATCGCGCCGTGTTTTAAAAGTGGGAAGAGGGAATGAGCAGAAACTGGCAGGAAACTGCGAGTTGCTGGGGTAACTTGGTTTCCCTGTGGCTAGTCTCAGCCTCCTCGGGGTACGGGCTGGGAAGGGGGGGGTGTGTTTGGGTAGCAGGGGCTGGTCACGGGCACGAGGAAGGTAATACTTCCTGCAGAATCTGACGCTTCTCTAATAGCTTGGTCACCTGTTAAATACCCTTTCGCGTGCTGCCTAATACGAGATGCACAGACTTTCCTCTCTCTTCTGGTTGAGAATCTTGGTAATGGATGTGAAAAAGAGGCGGCTGAATCCTTTTGCTGTGGTCTGATTACCCGCTTAGGGACGTCGCGTCCAGCCCGGTGCTGGCCACGCAGGGATGCACACACTGAACGAGACCTGGGGGTAACATTTCCAAATGCTTGTAAGCCCTGCTCTTCTGAAGCCATTTAGACATGTCAGTGGTTTTTGCTGCAGTCCGTTGCCATTCGGGGGGGATTTGACCCCTGCATCGCTTGGGCTGCCTCCGGGTGCCTCCCCAGCTCCAGCTGGAGTGGTGTAAGGTACTCTTTTCCCAATTTCTGCTTGCTCTGCCGGCTGTGGTCCCCTCGGAGGGCTCCTGTGCAGCGGGGGATGAGCCTCTGCCCCTCTGCCAGTAGTACCCAGTGGCAAAGGGACGTGAGCAGACATTTGGGAAAATGTGGCTTTTTCCTCAGGTGCATTTGAAGACCCTTTTTCCTAAAGCTAACCCGACTTGTAGAGAGAAAGCCAGCAAGTTGCTTTCTGGAAGATGTTACTTGATGCTTGATCAGGCCGTAAAACTCATGGCTATGTTATGGTCCAGGTCTGCTGTCTACACACTGGGTGTAAAAGGGAGCTTTACGTAAGGAGCTAACTCCGTGTACCTGGCCCCACAGAAACCTCTCCTGTCATTAAGCACAGTTCTGAAGATTTCCAGGTGCAGTTATCTCAGGAGCAGGTCCTTTCCATATGTTCCTTCAGCCACATATTTGTCCTTCCCACAAGAAAACGATCCAAGCAGGTTCTAAGCAAAGCGAGACCTGTGAGAGGGTCAGTGAAATAATTATTGCTTTCTCTAATTTGCCCAAGTGTATTCTTCTTTCTGCTCCAATACATTTTTCCCACTGTTGTCCACCTTTTCCTTTTGTATCGATTCCACGCTTTGGTTCCTGATGATCTGTAGAGTGCTATGGGTCTTTTGTCTCTCAGTCCTAATGTTTTGGGGGTTTTGTAGGCATTTTGTCGGTCATCTTCAAGGCCAGGCTGGATGAGGCTTGGAGCAACCTGGTCTAGTGGAAGGTGTCCCTGCCCATGGCAGGAGGGTTGGAACTGGGTGATCTTTAAGGTCCCTTCCAACCCTAACCATTCTATGATTCTATAAAAAGATGAATGCAAATGCTACCTGTACGATCCTGTAGGTTTGGGTTCAGCATAGGTTTAAAACAAATCTATATCCTATACGTGGCAAAAGTGCATTTTGAACAGGATTATATTCAGGGACACATGAGGGGATTTTGTATTGAGGCCTTGCTCTGCTTTCCTGTTGCATCTCGCTCCCGTGGGTGTACGCTGCAGGCTGTTACACACTGTGTACGGGAATCTTCTTCAGCGGCCAGAACTTAAGGACAGTTCACAGTCCTGGTCCTTATAGAGGAACAACAAAGGCATCTGCATCTTGAATGAGATAAAGGGGATTCATGAAATGAAAACCAGTCACATTTGTCACAGTAAATTACATCATCTGTGATTTTTCTCTCTTTAGAAACCAACAGGTTTATTTTAATCATGAGTTCCAGCAGCTGCCATTCTAAGCAGAACCAGTCAATACCTTATTTTTGCATTTGATATGCAGCTGCAATAACAAGTCACAGGTGAATTTTATTAAGCTTTCTGAATTTTCTGTCTGTTCAGGGAGCCATAGATTTAAGTTTTACAGATATCTGGCTTTACCTTAAAGTAAAAAAAAAAAAAAAAAAAAAATATCATTCACACCATTTCCTTAGAAGAAAAGGAAGGTTTTGCCATGCCTATGAATTAAAATGTGATTAAGATGTCCGGTGTTAGGTGTGAGTGGGATTCCATGGAACTGCTGGAAATGGGACACTTGTCTTCAACAGAGACTTGAAAGCCTATAAGCTGTGCCTTATTAAAATACTTACATACCTAATTAAAATTTAAGTACCATTTTTGTGCTGAAAATGTGCATGGATTTTCTTAGATTCCGATGGTCAGTATGATTTAACCGTTGCATGTCAGGGAGTGGAAGCGCGTTCTTACGAAGAAGCGCCCTTCACTCTGACGCCCACGCTCGCTGCACACCCATTTCCTTCTGCGTACAAATGCATTTTGGGTCATGCCGGTTTGAACCTCGTTATGGGAACCGAAGGTGGCAGTTCCTCCCCTTCAGATGCACCCTAAGAATCTGGAAGTGGACAATAACCTTGTTTCCAGAGGCAGATAACGCATTGCACAGCTACTACAGGTCAGGAGTCAGTGAGCTGGAGTTCGTGGGGGTGGGAGCGGGGAAGTCTGGATGGCTGTGCAGGCACACTGATTCCGATGCCACGGAGATCTGCGAAGCAAATTGCTATTTGACACTGGAAGAGCATGAGGAGTTGATACTGTGAAAAAGTGGTGGTAACTGTTGTCTGCACTTGGGTGTGGAACATCCCTGGTAGCAAACGGAGTGGGAACTAGCCATGGTGGAAAGCAGGATGGGGACGTTTTCGTCTGATGGAGGCTGTGCTTTGCGGGCAGATGCACGCAGGAGAGGTGCCTTCCTCCTCGCCTCTGCCGTCCGCTAACGCACTGCCCCGCCACAGCCCACTGTGGTGCACCAGGCCCTTCCCCTGGCCTTTGAGCCCATTCTTTCCGAGGAGGAGAGCTCGGCGTACAAGAGGGGTCTGCTCCCCAGCCCCAGTGGGCAGAGGGGCAGGAGGGCACCCTGCCAGGGTCCCTGGGGGGTCGCGGCCAGTAACTGGGGAGAGTCCTGCCGTCAGGCGCTGCTTCCGTAACCAAACCCGTGGCACGCTGCAGACTGGCACGCTCGCTGCCTTTCCCTGCATTCTCCAACATTCACCTGCCACGCTTTTGTGGCAGGGAAGTGTGCACGTCCCACCTTTATACCGTTAAACCGGTTGCCAAACACGGAGGAGCTGATAAACGCTGTGTGCTGTTAGCACTGTAAAGCACGATCCCACTGCTGCTGGCATGCAAATAAATAATAATAACTTGGCTCTTTGTCCGCTTTTCGCTGTGTAAGTGCATTTGTCATGTAGCATTGTAACATCTAAATCATTTTAGTAAAAGCACTAGAAAGGCTGAAACATTACCTGCAGGTAAGATTAAGAGGAAATTTTACTGTTTGATGGTGTTTTTATGATTTCCCTTTCTGGAGTTTTTTAAAAACACTTTTAAAGAGATATGATGCTTGATCACTATTGCTGGGTTTCTTTCTATTTTTTTTTAATTTCACTGAGTTATTTCACCTTCCTAAGGTCTGAGGGATTAGCCCACAGGCTAAAAGTTACCATAAAATGTTCATTAAATCTTTCCTTGTATCCGTTACAGACACAGATACCTTTTTAATATGCCTGGTCAGTTTTGAGGCCACTATTTTTTGTTACTACCCATGAATCACTAGCAAGTATTTTTAGTGTCTTCAGTGAAAGGTTAATAGAAGTCCATAATTTTTAGATACATCTTTTTTGATTAGCTGCTCAGAAATTTCCTTAAAACGGGGGTGTAAATTGTTCCACAATGAAAAGTGGAGACTGTATCCAATTTGTGCATAAATTGAAATTGTCTTTCTAATAGACTCTTCAGAAGGTGTGGGGTTGCCTTCAAGGTAATGATTTAAACATAAACTGACCCTTGATGAGGGAGCTGGAGTTTCAGTTTAATGCATTTCTGCAGTTTTGCTTCGCCTTCAGTGCCTTCAAATTCCGCACAAATAATTCCTTCATAACAAGTGCCTTTTCAGAAGATGTATGCTGCTGACAGTTAATATAAAATTATTGCCCCTGAATGCATTTTTGTAATTACTTCCCAGAGAACTGTCTTTGTGTTAGAAGACATTTCACACTTTAGTAACGTAAGTGTTTGGGGAGAACATGAGTAATAATTACAAGCAGTCTTTCAGTGAAAATAAAGCTAAAAATTACAAAAAAGCTAATGTTAAAGTTGGTTAGAGACAGTAAGGAATTTATTTAGCACGCTACGCCTGTCTGTATATTTTCCAAGTTTAATAACCCTTCCGTAACTAAACTTTTAAAGCAATAAGCACGGAGAAACCGCTTTCTAATTTTTAAGCAATAATGAAACTAAAAACTGATTAAAAGTGACATGCTACTAGAGACAGAATAAAGAAACTTAATCTGAATGCTCCTATAGGAGATTTCGGCTATAATGGAAAATGAAATGGCGCACAGTTTGATCAATAAAAAAATTAGCAGCATTTAATAAAAGGTTTCTCTAGCACTTTGACTAAAGGATACTATGGAAGCCTTGAAATCCAGGAAAACCTGGGTCGTAGGGTGAGTTTGTGTATGCGAGCGTGATATAAAAATCATGGACTGAGCGGAGCCGGTGGGTTGCAGGTCGGATGGCGGATGTAGTTACCCTGGCCGAGCAAACACAGGGCCGGGACCATCCGTAGGAACAGGCGTAGCTCCTGGTAGTTGCTCTGGGCGTGCGAGCAGCCAGCTTGGATTTGCACGGTGGCAGAACAGCACGGCGCAAAGTCTCGGTTTCACTGGAGGAAACGGGGCAATTACGGCCCGTAGAAAGAACCACGTATCGATAGAGGTGGCTCAGGTGGAAGCGAGGCACTGCGCACCAGCAGCTGACACGTATGATCTGTTCCGCGTGTGATGGAGACACTC
Organism: Eurypyga helias; assembly: GCF_000690775.1. Lineage (NCBI taxonomy): Eukaryota > Metazoa > Chordata > Aves > Eurypygiformes > Eurypygidae > Eurypyga > Eurypyga helias. Next base: position 22,650 of record NW_010244156.1, read on the forward strand.
AAGGTAGACACTTAAGGTGTTCTTAGATGAACACTTTCCCTGTGAAATGTTGGTGTAAGTTAATAGGAGGATGCTGGGGGGTGCAGGGCTGTCGTTAACAATTCTGTGGGTGGTGTAATTAGCTAGTTATTACCGGGCATTTAGCTTGGAACCCCTTTCTCTTAAAGTGTGTATGCAAGCAGATGTAGAAGGAGGTGCAGTACCCTACTAAAATAGTTTTTCTTTGTTAAGCTGAAGAGGAATGCTGAGAACTCTCCACCTACTTAGAAATTAATATGATTTAATACATGCAGGCGTTTATTAAGACTGTTGTGAAATGTTATCATGTGCACTTCCTAAAGTCTGACTTTCATTTTATTGTTAACACACATCACACAAAACTGTATTAGTATAATCCGTGTTTTTATCCTGTGGGTTATTATCCAGAGAGGTACGTAGCACTGAGCACTGTCCCTCTTCCCTTGCCTTTCCAAAAGAAGCTCTTGTGGCCACCATTGCCACTTGTCGGTGGAGTTGCTGTCAGAGTCAGACAAACGACAGCTTGGAGAGGCTGCAGTGGCCGTAGCCCTAGGAGGGCACGAGGAGGTAACAATATGCAATTTTCATGGTTCAAGGGTAGCCTTATCCTACTGTTCTTCATTACAGTACTGCAGTGAGATCAATTTTATTAAGTTGTAAGTCTTAGGAGGCCAACACCATTAACTACATGCTGGATCAAATAATTTTTTTGGTATTATGATTGTTTTTCCTCTTGTTGAGGGAAGGCAAGATCTGATGCACAGATCTGTTAACCCACGAGGAGCATTACGTGGCGATTGAGCGTCGTCAGGATTGCGTGGCAGTCTGTGCTCACTCACTCTGCTCTGTCATGTAGTCATCCCGTGCAATTTGATGTTGCGTGAATATATCGTGGTGTTTCATGCATTATTCCAACATCAGAAGGATATCTACCTGTTGGAGCGAGTCCAGAGGAGGTCACGAAGGGGCTCAGAGGGCTGGAGCCCCTCTGCCATGGGGACAGGCTGAGAGAATTGGGCTTGTTCAGCCGGGAGAAGAGAAGGCTCCGGGGAGACCTTATCGCCCCTTCCAGTGCCTGAAGGGGCTACAAGGAAGGTGGGGGGGGACTTTTTACAAGGGTCTGTAGTGACAGGACAAGGGGGAACGGGTTTAAATTGAAAGTGGGGAGGATTAGATTGGATATCAAGAAAAAGTTCTTCCCACAGAGGGTGGGGAGGCACTGGGACAGGTTGCCCAGAGAAGCTGTGGATGCCCCATCCCTGGAAGTGTCCAAGGCCAGGCTGGATGAGGCTTGGAGCAACCTGGTCTAGTGGAAGGTGTCCCTGCCCATGGCAGGGGGGTTGGAACTGGGTGATCCCTTCCAACCCAAACCATTCCATGTTTCTGTGATTCTTTCTGGCTCTTTGTTTTCCAGCTAGACGCTTCTTTTTTTTTTGCTTTTCCATATATATACCCCATGCAGTTTGACACTGTGAGAAAGACCTGTGCTGCACCGCACGATAGAGTACCAAACTTGCTTGCTTTTGATGCACATAGCAAGGATTCGATGTTCGGAACGAGCTGTCTTTGATACCTGGTCCTGGTCCTAGGGCTGGGACGCAGTCTGTGCTCTCTGACCCGGTTTGCTTGGCTGGAGCAGGTTTTTGGCTGCTCTGTGCGGGCATGGTCGCAGTGGACCACGTTAGGGCCCATGCCCGTTGGGAGGTAACACACAACGTACACCCATGTTCAAGGTGCTAGTGCTTAAAAGAGATGGTTTTTGAAAGATTAAAGAGCCACAGGGTTACCCAGCAAAGTCAAGACTTCTCATCCTGTGGGAAGATTTCAGCTGAGGTTTGTTTGTGTTTTCATTACTGAAACATTTGTGGCTTTTTTGCTTCTATTCATCCTTCTTTGACCACAGATGACAGAGAACGTTGGACTCCCTCACTGTATGACAGTGCTAGAGCAACACTAAAACGTAACAAACCACATAAAAGTAGCCACCCTTCCCACGCTGATTTGCCATCTGACACCAAGCGAAACGTTTACTAATGAACGTTCAGATTAGGCTTTTCCTTTAAGTAATTTGTTTCTTTTGTTCTCACTTCCTAATAATTATAGAAGGAATTTCCTTTCCGCTTGTCCTGCCGGGGGAGCTGACGGCAGCCCTGTGGCCGTGGGGCAGGAAGGCTGCACCCCTGCGTAGGCGCCTCGGGGCTCCGCCGAGTCCCAGGAGCTGTGTGGGTTGTGTGCCAGCACCCCTCGCTCCAGCGATTGGCTTTTCTCTCTTCAGGGCCATTTACTTCTGTCACTTGTCCGGCACCTCTGGAAAGTTTCTAGGAATTAGTGTAGCCCTTTGTGAGACTTCAGTTGTTCTTACTTTGGACCAAGGCAGAGGAATGAAGCCTCTTTCCCCCTCTGCGTTTTACCTTTTGCCTTCCAGCGGCTCAGATGGCAGCCGTGTGTGTGTGCGTGCACGTGCTTAGGCGGTGGTTTGATTTGCACATGTAACTCGGTGATTTGCACACGTAAGTTGGTGGTTTGCACACGTAACTTGGGGCACTCTGTGGATTGCAGCCGTCGTAGGAAGTCAGCATACGCCTACTGTAACGAAACAGCTCTTGATGGAAGCCCCGTAACAGGAGGGATTTAAAACTAGACATGACCCTGCGCTAACTGCATAGTACGTTCCAAAGAACCATCCCAGATTTAAAATAAATCCCAGCTTTAAAAAGTCCTCAGGCTTAAAAAAAAAAAAAAAAAAAAAGAAAAAAGAAGAAAAAGAAAAGCCCCAGAAGCCCTCTGGCACAAGGACAGAAAGGCTTGCTTGCCTCGTATTTTGCTGATAAGATAAAAGGTTTAAACTGTCCGTGTTTGATTCCACAGCTGAAAAAATAAGCTAAGAGGTTTGTTCCTTTTTTAATTTCTCTGGCCCATGTTTCTCAGTGGAAACTGCATGTAGGCCTCAGCAGCACTTTCAGCGTGGCCCAGACCTTCCTGTATTTTCAGTCCTGTGTCACTAAGTCCCCAAAGCAGTTTGCTGCTGCCATGGTAGCTGGGCTGGCACCGTGGTCCAGGGCTGAGGCTTTGCCACACTCACTCCCAGCACAACCCCAGCCTAGCAGCGATGCCATAAATCCCGGTTGGACTGAAGGAAGTGGAAATTTGCTCTTGACTTCAGTGAGGCCCAAGTCGAACAAGGTACATGTAATCTGTTTTCAAAAATTTGGCTTTAGGAGCCTGTTGTTCCTGTAACAGAGCTGTTTTGAACACGGCTCAGAAGGCATTTCTACTGACTGCAACTTTCAAGCCAGGCCTTTGGGGATTCGCTTTTCCAGCTTTGCCAAGTTTGCCACATTCCTTGGACCACCAGGTCAGGCAGGAACACTCCCAGTTCTTCATATGTCCCCTTTGAAATAGTAACTTTCTAGAGCATAAGCTGGCTTTTACAGAAAAACCAAGAGTCATTAACAACATTAGCTTTAGTGGCAATTAGAATAACATATTCTTGACTGTTGGCCAGATTGTTTAGGTCATAGGGTAAAATATTCTTCTTGTGTAAAGCCTCAGGCCTTCCACTGTGCTGGGGGGAGAGACAGGAGAAAAAAAAAAAGAAAACCAAAAAGCACCTCAGCTCTGTTTCCGGACAGTTTGGGTAGAGCAAGGTGTACTTTCAAGGCTGATGTCTCAAACTGTATCCTCTCGTATTCATGCAATAAAATTGTTAAAAGCCATTGTTAGCAACGGCAGGTCCATTTATAAATTATTGGTAACAGTTTTGTGACATGCAGGGGTCTTTTCTCTCCCTCTAGAATTAATTAGCAATAATTTATCCTAAGAGGTGGTGCCTTCTGCTGCTGATGTTAGGCCATACCCCTGTGCTGTGCACAAGCGTCCCGGTGCCATCTGGGAGCTGTTGGCCCATGGTGCTGTGTCACCTTTGCAGGGGTGTTCCCTGGGCAAAATCCTCACAGGTCAATTGTTTTTAGCAATCTAGATAGAAACTACTTACTACTGAATCAAGTTCACTAATCTCCTAGGTCATGTTAAAAATAAGCTGTGTCATCAGTTAATACCCATATCTGTGCTTGATCCACTGATCTTTGGAGACCTCAGAAGGTGCCATTGGCTCTGGCCACCACGAAGCCCCTTTGTGTGGCAGTTCATGGACGCATCCCCTTGGAGCCAGGCCCAGCTCCAAAATCACACCTGCTCCTGGTGCCAGAAGTGCCTTGACCTCCCATGGTGACCCGAAACCCTTCGGCAGTGTGCTCATGCCTGCGTGCACCCGTCCTGCGGGGCTGCGCTGGCGCGGGATGCTCCTGCAGTTCTTGCCAGCAGGAAAATTGCAGGTTAAACTGGTGAACTGCTACCGCAAAAGTCCTCAGCGATGAATTCCTGAGGAATGCTCGTAGCCTGCTGTCCTCGTCAGGGAAACTGAGCTCACCATGGGAGCAGCTGGGCTGCTTTTGAAGCCGTTCCTTGCTGGATGGACCACCCTTTCCCATCACCACCCTGGCGCTCGCTGGCTGTTTCGCTCCCCCAGGCAAGGGGCTAGCATCTCCCTAGGGCCGTCCGCACCCTGCACGCCCCACTGGCAGCTTGTGGTCAAAATAGTGGAGACAAAGGTCAAAAAACCAGGAAACACCCCAGATTCTTCTCAGCGGTGTTTGGTTTCTACAAGGCAGGCACCAAGCATGCGGCTTGGCAGAGGAATCTGAAGACCGTGTTATTCAAAGGACAGTAATACTGAGGCGTGGCAGACATGTAAAATTCCTTCAACTTGCTGAAAACAGAAAAAAAATCTCATTTTAAAGCAATGTTGCATTTGCTAAATAATTTATGCAAGATTCACTGTTGTGTTATTTGACATACAGCTCTGTCAAGCAATGACACTTCTGAAAAGTTGCCTAAAGGATCAGATTTCCCATTCAGTAGGGAATTAAAAAATGTTTCTGGAATTTTGCTTTGCAGTCAGGAATCTATTTTCTTATCTCACATTGTACAATTTATTTTTCCTAAAGCAGTGTGTTAAATTATTTGTTATTGTTGGACTCTGTCAAACAGCTTTATCCCTGGTGTAGTCACGAAGTGTTGGAGTAAAACCAAAGATGAATTTGTCACAGTGTACACACCAGATCAGCCGGTCTTTAGGTTAACTGTCACAAGACAGTATTTCTGCTGAAAATATTAGTGAAGGTCCCTTAAACCTCCCCGGAGTTGCCTAAAAGCTTTCTTCTTTGTGGCAAAACCAGTTCAGAGGTGTTCTCTGCGGTCTCTGCTGGCAGGCGGCATGCAAGCCGGTGGCAGTTGGTTTGGTTAGATCAGATTTATATACTTGGACTATTTTTATAGGTTTCTGTCTTATAAAACCAGAGAGTTGACATTCTGATTTATTAACTATCAAATGGTCAGGACATACAGGCTTTAAAAAGATTGAATGAGGTAAAATGTTTGTGATTGCAGTCTGGGATGAGAGGCTGTGGAAAAGTGGGCCAAGTAAATATGACAGAATGGAAGTGATAATTTGAATATGTACATTGAATTATGTGTGAAGTAAGGCAAAGCTAGCATAGCTTCAAACGTAACTTACTTGGCGAAGCAGTCGTATAAAGAGAACCAGAATCGTGCGTTTTCTTGCTGCAACACATTTTTATTTAAGGAAGAATCTCTAAAGCATGAGCAAGCAGCATTTTATTGAATAAACATAGTTATGATGATGAGTTACAATATGGAGAGCTTAGTGAGTGATACTTTTTATAACCAAATCCTTAAATTCATTACCGCTGTGTAAGTGGCATATCTGATTTGTTAAGATGAACATAATATCTAGCCCTTAATGGAAACTTTGTAGTAGAAAGGTATGTATAATTTAACAGTGAAAGAACCTGAAAATGTGCAGATCAGTTAATTGCTAAGAGGGATGCTGTGATACACCACAAGCAGGCATTGATTTTTAATATTTCCATTGCAATTCACAGGGTACGTCACGTTACGAGTGCTCCATGGAAAACCGCAGAGCACATTTTACAGGGGCAGATTTATGCCACCACGCGCAGTGCAGAGGATGGTGTAAAATGTGCTCTGGCGGGGTAGTGGTAGCAGAGCCCTGCTAGCCTTTGGGTCTGAAGTGCAGTGCTTGCGGTAACCGGTTTTCATCTTTAATAAACTTTATTTTTCAGATTTGTTTCATGTTCTCAGCATTTGGTTGCCCTTAATCTTTTTGGCGCTGATCTAATTTTAGAAACAATTCATCTCTCTGTTCACTGGTGTTTCCTTAATGGCTTAAAACCCAAACGCATCCCGAACCAACAAGGCGGCATCACCCTCCTGCCCAGCTCTAGTCGAGCAGCTCCCGGGCCTTCGAGGTCAGCCAGCGCACGGAGGGGTAGGATCTCTGCTGCTGGAAAAGCCTGCAGTTCCGTTCTGAGAGGTTCCGGTCTCACCAGCACGGGAATGCAGGGTGTGCGAGTGCCCGCGGGGGCAGGTGGAGTGGTGCAGACGTAGCGCCTGCGGCCCTGTCCATCGCCCGTGTTGGTGGCACATGCGAGCAGAAGAGACGCAGGCATCTCTGTTTGAGCTACTGGCCACAGCCCTGTCGCCATGGCCAACATACCTAATGGATGCTTTCCTGGCTGGGAGGGCAACAGGGACTTAGAAGGGCTTTTTCACCTCTGCTGCCTCTCCGGAGGGCCGGCTGCAGTGCTCTACAGAGCCATTGGGCACGACTGGCTCCAGGCACGTCTGAGTGGCCACCAGAGCCAGGGGAGCGTTTGGAGTCATGGAGCCATGGCTGCAAGCCCACCTCTCGTGATGGGCCGCTGAGTGCGTGCTGGGGGTCTGACTGTGGCTGACTGCCTGTGCTTCCCTCCCGCTGCCAGCTGAGAGCTCCCTGTGCCTGGAGCCGCCACCTGCATGTCCCCAGGGTGCACGGCCCCCTGCACCAGGGTGTTCCTGGAGCTGCTGGAGAGCTCGGTCTCCCCATACACTAATGCACGTGACAACCTGTGGGGTTTTGGCGAGGATGTTCCGGTCACAGACGAAGACCAAAAATACCTGACAGACCTGAAGGTTGGATGCAATGCTGTTGGCTAGATCGGCACAACGCGGGCTGCCCTGCCCAGCAAAGGGCCTCTCCCTATTTCAGAGGGGCCTCTCGTCCTGGGGTGTACGTCTGCTTCGGGGGTCTTCAGCCAGATCCCTTTTTTCTTGTTGTTACTAATACTGGGGCTTGGAGGCGGTGGGGAGAGGAGAGCACTGAGAATTAAAATTCAGCACATGCCTTTTCTTTGCGGGCTGTAATTAATCTTGCCAATTTTTGAAGCTTTGAGAATCTGGTTAAGTGATAAAACACTAACAACTTTATATGACAGAGAGTTAGAGGCTTCTGCTGTACACCCACCAGAGAAGATTAGGAGAGAGTGTTTGCAGGATTCGCACTAAGCAGCGGAGAATACAGTTGAGAATTGTTGCACCGCATGATATAAAACCCACATTAATATAATGAAAGGTGTCGGGAATAATGTGAGAGCGGCTATAATTAAATGTATCTTAATAAGTGCAACATCCTTCTTAAAGCTCTTATTTTTCAGACCTCTCAAACTTAGAGAATGTTCTTGCTGTTGGCAGGTGGCCTGGGAGGAGAGCTGGAGAGCGAAGTGAAGGACAGCCGGGCTCTGGAAGAGAGGAACAGTGTGACGAGCCAGGAAGAGAGAAATGAGGAAGATGAAGACATGGAGGATGAGTCAATTTACACCTGCGATAACTGTCAGCAGGACTTCGATTCACTGGCAGACCTGACTGAACACAGGGCACACAACTGTCCTGGAGGTAATGTTAAACTAGCTTTACAGTTCTGACAGGTGGTTAGCTGGGTAATTGGACATAGCAACAGCTTGAGGCCTCAAGTGAGATTAAAGAATTAATAATGTAATTTTACAGTTAATGTAATTTTATTGTGGTGCCTTGGGTAGCCTTTGTTCACTCCTTTAATAAAATTAAAATAAAAGCAACAGCTTTCCAATTGGAATCTGTCAGTAATTACGTTAGACAAAAATGTTGTGGGGTTTTTTTAATGCTAAAAGTTTCAGGCAGGGTACTTTTTCCTCTCTCTCCAAATGTAGGAAGATTAAAAAAGTTAAACGACTGAAGTGTACAAAACTCCCAGGAAGAAAGGCCTCTGAACCCCATAAAAGAACATGACCATTTCAGAGATTAAAATTCATAGTGCGAGTTTCGTAATCCCACCCTAAAAATACACCGTTCTCCCTAGGTTATTATTGCATCGCCTTTTGAATTTTATGGAAGTGAGGACAGCATTAGCCTACGCTGATCTTGATTTTACTTGCTGGAAAGTAAGAACAAGCTCAGAGCATTGGTGTGAACAATCGCGACGTGTCTTGCTTTTACACGGCTGCCTTTGCAGGGCCGGCGGTAGCAGCAGGTATTCTGCAGAGCACGCTAAGCCGATTTACGGGGGTAGGAAAAGCTTTGCAGATTTTACCAAAGATTAAATAAAATCCAGATGGGGAGCACAGAGTATGTTCATATGTATTTAAATCAGAGATTCTAATTCTTCACCTTCCTGCGGTTGAACACTCTGCCATCACTTTTTCCTCCGCACTCATCTAACCAACTGTAGGCAGTTGCTGTTACGGCGGATGGATAGGTCGATGCTGGCAGAGGCAGAAGGGTTAGTTTCTCCTCTGGTGCGGCAGTATCCCACCCTCTTTCCCCTGAGTGCATACTCCTCCCTGGCCACTTAGTTTGTTTGGTAATTAGTCTGTGTTTTCTGATCTTCTTTTAGGGCATAACTAAAATGATGCTCAGCTAAGAAAAACCACAGGAAGCAGAGTACAGCAAGGGAGGGAGGGTCTTGTGGGGCTTCGGCTCGATCCGAGTCCCACCCCAAGAGCATCCTCCCGTCTCGCTCTGGTCTGCAGGGATGAGGTCCCCCCGCTCTCATTCCTATCTGCCTATGGGGAGGAAGGACAGTGGAACTGCCTGTGGATAGGGACTGCAATCCTACACGTGCCCCCAGGGCTCCCTGCTCAGTTTAAACACTAGCTGGGCTGAAAAACTGAATGTGTACAAAATTGAAAGGCGACTTCTTGCAGGGTCATTTCTTGGCCAGCTGACGGCTGCAGCATTGGCACGAGACTCCTGCAAATGGCATTCGTACGCTGCTGCAGGGTAGTAAGTGCCACGGAACAGAAAAGTTCTCCTTTTCCAAACTGGAAGACGAGGTGCACAGCCCATGTGGGCATGGGTCCCTTCCAGAGGAGCAGTCGCAGGGACAAGTCGTTCCCGATGCTGTCGCGTGGGGAGAAGGACAGGCAGGATCTTGGCAGGAGAGCGGGCAGCCCTGCAGCTGTAGGGCATGTCTCCAAGGGCTGTCCCTTGGCGGCCGCCCCTCCGGCACCGCCCCACCTCCTGAGTTGTGCTGGTACGGCTGCTCATGGTGCTGGGGCTGAGCCCTGGAAAAAGAGCGGCTGGTTTTGCCCCGGGTGCCTGCCGGGGTCTGGTTCGCGCTGTGGTCCCCCAGGACAGTCACACTGGCACAACTAGGGGAGCGGGCGCTGCTGGCGGGGACGCCGGAGGAGGAATGTAAGGTTACGGTGTTGACCAACAGCACCTTGGAAAGGAGCAGGTTTTATCCTGAGGCAAATATACGTTAAAGTCTAGCGATCCGGAGATTGCAGGCCTGTCGAGGCAGTCAGTGTTGTCACACCTCCGTTGTTGCCTGTCCTTGATGCAGTATTCTGTTAGTGAGCCTAAAAAAAATTAATTGTATTTTTTGGGACCTGTCAAATAAATTTGTTAGTACTCCCATTGCTAGTTTTTGATTGCAGGTAGTGTAATTTCATCTTCTCTTACTGTCTTCACATGTGCCGGTGATTTACCAAGACAATTGGTCATAAAAAGGCACCATCTAACCATCTGCATATACATGGAGTAGGTGCTAATTATCTCCACGTGAGGATATCCTTGTTCCAGAAAAGAGTGCCTGTTTTCCATTTAGTTTAATCCAGTGTCCTGAAGTGATTTAAAGTAAGTAGGAAGATTGCACTGATATATTCTGGAATGAGAATGTTTCCACAAAGACAATCTGGAATACTGCTTGGTATTTACATACGTTACCCTGAGGAAAAGACCCTTTCAGACCCACCAATTTGATAGCCTGAAGAATTTTTGTGGAAAGCATGCAAAATGCCCATCTTTGTTAGTCCAAAGACTTGCACCACCAGGTGAAAATCTGAAGACCACGTTGGGAAGCGTGGTATTTTTAAAGATACTACCCCACAGAATAAGCCGTTTTCCTGCGTCCTTAATTACCTGGCATTCCTTTTGCCTATAATGCCCGCCTGACGCATCGGAGGTTGCAGTGCAGTGCCCGACCTCTTGGCAAGCCAGGTTTTCATGTCTTAATCTGAGAGAGGGTTTTCAGTCGTGTCGACATGGCTCCAGATCAATACAGGTAATATTTGTAGTGATAATATCACCAGGCTGATAATACAACATAACTAATGACTTCCTTTGGGATCCTGAAGTTAGGAAGGTATTGTAGCTCAGGAGTGTTGCAGGATTACAAGAGATCACTCCAAAAATAGGATAAACCATCTATTTCACTGGAATCCCTTAGAAATTCATTACGGCGCGCTGAAGTTAAAATACAGTTTGAACGCAGCTGCTTTGACATGTAAGGAGGTAGCAAACAGCCATTTCCCCCCTTGCTTTATCATGTAGTTCAGGCTTGTTTCTTTGAGGACAAAACACCGCTGAAATCTAGACATCTCTGGTAGCGTAGGTGCGCTGCATTCCTTTTGATGTCAGTGTAGCAGGGATGTTCTCCTTCTGACAGAATTAGGTGCCTTTTATACCTTTTGCTCGTGACTGATGTCTGTGATTGCAGGTTGTAGGTTTCCAGTGTCTATGGGGATCTGAAAAGGGTCTAAATGGGGGCAGTTTGTACCGAAAGAACATCGTATTTCCTTACTGGCTCATGTCTTCCCTTGTCTCCCAGCTTGACCCCCCAAATGAGCTCTCCTGCAGCAGTCCTGCCTTAAACAGCTAGTGAGCATCTTGACAAATACTCCCAGAATAAAACCCCGCACCTAGTGTATACGCTGGATGTGCTAAGCTTTTAAAATGAATCTCAAACTCACTGGTATCCCATGCCCCCAGAACCGGAGAAGGCCGAGTAATTGCCATCGGTAGCCGGGGCAGTCTTCTTTAAACATTTCTGTGCACGCTGCCGTAACAGCGTAGGTGTTAGAGCACGATGCTGTCTCACGGCGGTAGTGACAAGAGGGAAGAGTTGCACTTGGATTTACAAATTATGGTGTCGCCCAGCCAGCACCAGAGGCTGCATGCAGCAAGGAACCATTCTGCAATAGAGCACTGTACGGTGGCTGGGGCCAAGCTGTTTGTTGTCTGACGAAAAGCGGCCAAAAAACCACAAGATTGGCCGTTTTGCCTGTGTGTTTTAATCCACCTGCATTAGCCTGGGTTTAGCTCCAGCATTTTACTGTGTTATTTTTGCTGCCTCCACTCCTGCCACCCCTTTCCTCCCGTGGGTCAGAGTATCTTCACGTAAACTCTTTTCTTCAGTTTCTCAACTGAATGTAGAGGGTTTTAAAACAAGTTAGTGCCTCAATGAAGTGGACAGAAGTAGGTTACGGTGGGGTCTCTGAGCATTTCATGAGGTCCTCTTCTGTTGTTGATAACTTTACAGGTTGTCTGTTTCAAACAGCAGCAGAGCTATATATGGATATTGCCAGCTTGGAAGCGGCTGATTTTTCTAAACTACTGTACGGTAGGAACTAGTTTATAATTAAAGTCTTGCAGTTGCTCCTTTTAAATGCCCTGTAACTTGTACACTAGGCTTACGTTTGAAATAAGGTATTATAACTGTTTCATGCTAGTGTATAATTTTGCATTTGCTTGTATTTCACCTGCTACAAAAATTACAATTGCCATGCAACTGTACGTGCGGGATGCTTATCCAGAAAACCACGCGCAGCAGCTTGTCAACAAGTGACGTCTCACAAATGTTTTTGTCAGGTGGCACTTTGTACTTCCCGCTGACAAAGCGAGACTTCTCACGTGTATTTCCAAAATTAGCCCTCCCCAAAATCGTAATCTTTTGTCGCACCTGATTGGCAAGTCAGAGATTTTCTGTCTTTTAGCTGCTGCTGCTGTTGCTTCTTTAAATTCATGAATTACTGATCATCCTCCGCAAAAGAAACTGAAATACAGTTGTGAAAAAGCAGCGTGGAAACTTAATTATACACCTAGTTTATACAGCTGTGGCTCTAATGACCTACTGGCCCTAATTAATGTGTTGTGGCTCAGTCTGAGTGCTCTTGTCCTTGCCAGAATTCTGCTCCTTTCTCTTAACCTGACTAGTGTTTCAAGCTAAAAAAAAAATAACAAGTTTCCTTTTTTTGTTCTTTTCTACATTGTCATGCTGAAATGCAGTTTTCCTTCTTTCCAGAGGTCATGACTGTGTTTTAAAATTGGCACCAGAAAAACTCGGTAGTATCACAAACCGTAAAAACATGGATTTTCCCTGGAGTCCTCGCTTCTTGCTGTCTAGATCTGAAAACGGGCACTGGGGCAGTGTTTTTATTGTCAGTCATTTGGAGGGCTCCAAGCGCAGGCTCCTGTCCTTACTTTGCCCCCGGCATTCCCCCCTCCAGGTGCAGGGCAGCAGGGTTCCCGAGGGCTCGGGTAGCTGCCTGGGCCGTGGTGCCCAGGTGCTTCATGTCTCCCTGGAGTCAGTACTTGTGCCTGTCGGTGCCCAGAGCTCCGAAAGCCCAGGTTACTGTAGGGCTGTGCTTGGCTGGAGTGTCCGGCACCTCCCAAGTGCTGTCACCAGACAGGTGACGTCTGCGTTCACCTGGAGGTTCCAGCCAGCCTGTGAGGAGGCTCGTTCCTGGCCTTCTGCCTACACCTACCAGAAAATGGTGTGCTGATGGGTGCTGGGCTGCCTGGCTTTCTACACAGGTGCTCCGTGACACACGTGTTTGTCACGTAGAATGTAAAGCCGATTCCCGTATCTGAATTTCGATCTGAAGTCAGCTAAAAGCAGAGTTGCAAATGGCATGACATCAAGGCATTCGGTGACCTTGCCGACACAGGGGTTTCGCAGCAGATCCTGTGCGGTGTGGTTCCCGAGCCACCCGCCCTGGCTCTGCACCCACGCGGGGTGTTCGGCACGCTTGGGTCCTGCCCGCGAAGGGCCTCCAGCGTAGCGTTCCAGGCACTGCCTGCCTCTGCGGATGTCGTGCAGAGTGTTGTGCTCCCTAACGGCGCTGCTCACCGGGCAGATCGGCGGGTCGTCCTGCAGGCGAAGGTAGGTGAGACCCCGGGCGGCTCCGCTGTGGCCGGGGCACGTGGCTCCGCGCTCAGCCCCTCGGCACGGGAGGCGTTGGTGGTGGC
>NW_010244157.1:0-30472 GCF_000690775.1 Eurypyga helias
AACCATTTTATGATTCTATGCTTCTATGATATTCTTGATCCAGTTAATGACAAAAACCTGAATACAAATGCACAACGACAGCCTTGTCATATAAATGCATAAAAGTAAATGTTTTATTGCTATTTGTGATTTAACTACTATTTATGTCTTTTGTTTGAAAGAAAGTGTGTAGGAAGAGAAATTCACATGAGAAAATAAAAATCCTTACCCAGAAGAGGAAAGACTCAATAATGGCCTAAAATCCTTTCTGTACATAGGATTTATGAATAATTTTCTACTAGTAGCATTCATCCCTCTGCCTTAGACAGCTCATTAAACAACTGCTAAAGTGTTTAATAAATTAACAGCTTACCCAAGATCAGAACCATTTTGACCACATAATTATCTCAAGTTCCCCAAGGCTCCCAACATAACATAACCTTATACCTGGAAAAACAAGCAGTACCTAAAGAATTTTTACTGATTATTACATTAGATATATTGCCCCTTCCTGAGGGGAGGCGACCGTCTCGCAGGCTGATGGGACAGACTTCGACCCCCCCATTTTGCAATATTGACTCAACTATAAACCATTAATAATATAATTATTCTGCTCTATAAAGAATTCCAGTCTGATGTTACTCTGTTTTCAGATCAAAGATATGTGTTAGATCTATAGCAAACCAACCTTACTGAGAAAGTTCCATAGATATAATAGCATATTTCAGAGGAACTACTCTCAAACATGCACAACTAGAAGAAAATAATAAACTGTCAGTGTGCATTTGAGAAGATAAAAGCATCTTGTACAATCTTACAAATGTTAAAGAATATCCTTTTCATTGAAGTTTCTATAGTGGCTCAAGCATCAGAAATGTCTGTAGTCCTCTGAGTAACCACTTCACATACACCCCCTTTGAGTAACCGCTTTGCCTACACTTACAGTTCATTCTGTTGCACTACAGATGAGCCCTAACCAAATGCCAGAAATTAAGACATCTAAATTCTTGTCTGTTTCATATTTGAATGCAACCTTTATTGTGACAAGTCCATTGTAAGATCCAAAACATATTTCTTGAAGAAAGGTCACAAAAACAATGTTTATCATCTGGACTATATTATGTATATATTCTTATGTATTTGGTTCTTATTGGATCTTCTTAATGAAAGGTCTTGTTATGATCAACAATTTAAGACTTGTGAGCAATTTGCACATAATTTTAGCAATTTAATAACTGTGATTTGGTCTCTGAGTAACTTTTTCTGATCAGTAGAGAGATTTCTGTAAATGATCTCTCTCTGGAGTTTGACTGAAGAAAAACCCATATATTCTTGCAACCACAAGGTGCACTTGTAAATAAGGAGAAAGGAACAGATGCCTTATTTTATATGTAGTAAGGCACTGACTCACATAGTTTTCCTGGAGTCATGTTAGGATATCACAGTCTGGATGGATGGACGGCCAGATGGGTCCTGTTGAATATCTTTGCCAGTTATCTGCAGCAGACAATGGACTGACTGCAGTCTCACCAAGTTTCCAGATGACACTGAATTTGGGGAAACAGTCGATATGCCTGAAGGCAGGATGCCATTTGGAGTAATCCCAACAGGCTGAATGAATGGGCCAACAGGAACCCGACAAAATTCAGCAAGGCCAAATGCCAAGTCTTGCAGCTGGAAGGAAGGAACTCTTGCAACTATGAAGGATGGGGGCTGCCTGCCTGGCTGGAGAGCAGATCTGCAGAAATGGCCCAAACATGATGGCAGACAGTGTGTGAGGCATGAACCAGCAGTGCTCCCAGGCAGCAAGAAAAGCCATCGGCATCCAGGGCTGTATTAACAGGGTGACAGCCCCTAGGCTGAGGGAAGGGGCTACCCACCTGCACTCAGCTCTCATGAGAGCACAGCTGAATACTGCATCCAGTTTTGGTGCCCTCAATGCCAGACAGGCATTAATAAAATGGAGTGAGTTCAGCAGAGGGCTGCCAAGATAGTTTGGGGGGGGGGGGGGGACAGACAGGTTATAAAGCAGGTATGTTTATTACAGCACTGGATTCATGGGTGATCGCTCCACCACAAACACGCACGCCCTCAGGTAGAAATCGGGCTGTTTTTATCACAAATATACATACATATTCATTGATTGCTTATACATAGTAAACAGTTCTCCAAGAACATGGCAGATCGATTCTGGGAAGGAACACACCTTTGGCTCCCCCCTTGTGCACTTGTGCAGTGCACTCTGGTGGTCGTCTTTGGTGGTCGTCAGGATGAAGGCTCCAAGTCTTCCTCACGTTGTCCTTTTTACCTTTGCTGCCACAGCACCCTCGAAACTGGTTTGTTCTGGTACTGGAGGTTGCCATCAATTGCAGCCCTCCTGCAGCCCATTGTGATCCACCTGCAGCCCGTTGTTGGTCGAGTTTCATATCCTGCTTCTCAGAGGTAGATGCTTGCTTCACTAGTTTCTTACACAATGTCTAAGTACTGCTAGTCCCTTATATGGTCTTCAGACAGATCTAGCTACCCTAATATAAATTTTCACTGTCAGCTAACCTTATCTGATTCCAAAAATTGTCTAACTTAACTCAAACATCCCTTATTGCCCCTTATAGTCATGTCCTCTTCTAACTAACATCACCCTGTTTTACCTTCCAACCCAAACCATTCTATGATTCTATGATTCTAAATATGATCCTTAAAGTTCTCTCATCAAGGTTCTTTCATGATGCTGTAATCAAACCTATTATTTATGCATTTTATATTCAGATTTACATTCATTTGCTGTACTAATAAAACACCAACATCTAAACTGGGTCCTGATTTCTCAAGGACCACTCTCTGATGAGAAAGTTGGCAATCTTTTGAGGGCAGCAGGCCAGACTGCATTTTTCTTTCTTAACTTAGACATCAAAGAGTTCAAAGAGTAATATCAGCTAGGACCATAAGACACTGCCTCTCAGAAACCACAGGTATCTTATGGTCAAGTGTATCGGCCTTCCTGAGAGGCTCAGATAGCAGGAAATGCGGATCTCAACCGGAGTGAGATGTTGCTGCCTTTCACTGCTACCATGCCACAGGTGCTGTGGCTTTCTTAGCCCTTTTTTCTGACATCCTAAACCAGCCTTTACACTGGGTTTTGCCCTTCTTTAATAAATTGCCAATACCCAATCCTGTATTATTAATTATTACATTTGGTGGCGAGTTAGACATACTATAATAGGAATTGGTAATCTCAGTTCCAACCTTTTCCATGGAATGAATCAACCCTTTTTAGCTCTACAATATAAAAGGAACCCCCTTTCCAGGATTTAATATAGATGAGACACATCTTATGAAAAATTACAAAAGCAGATTAAGTCAACCAGATTCAGATCACACATATGCAGATACAAATACAACCTTCAAATAGCAAGGAATTTCTTGCAAGAGTATGGATCTCAGCCGTTTCCAGTCAGGAAATGCTGAAACAGTAAAACAGCATGAAAACTTTATCATACTACATTAGCAATTTCCTATTACATATTATTAGAAACTGTCATATTACCCTAGAGTCCAGCACAATCATGGATCTCCATTAACTTAGCAGAGAGGCTTTCTTCTCTCCCTGGCATAACTGCTAAACTACACAATACTACTCTTTCCTTCTGTCAGAACAGGACTCCATCAGATTAACCATCTGGCCTGAAATACTTTCCTTTCCTGTTCAAAATCTGTTCCATATTCCACCCAGAAGAGTTTTTTGAACACAATAGGGCTATTCAGGCCTCGCCATTTATCTGGCAGAGCAGACTTCTATCCCACTGCAGATAGACTCACAGCTATCATGGTGTTCTGCAGAGAGTAATTTTCTATCCACAAGAGAAACTGTTTAATAAAAGAAGAACCTATTCTCTGAATCAGAAGGAAGAATCAGAAGGATATATCACACAAGCACAAGGGCGTACCGTAATTATGATTTCTCTACCTATTTGTAAATCAATGCCAGCAAATCAAAAGCCACTGGGGCCAGTTTACTTTAAATAATTGTATAAAATATTTACAGCATATTTCAGGGAAGGAAGTAGGTTAAGAGTCATAGAGTGCACATCCTCTAAATTACCAATATAGACATTAATTGTAACTGAGAGTGCCATAGTTTTACTATGCCATTTTAAGCAAGGTAAAGTTCTGTGTTGCAATGAAAAATACGGGTCCCCAAATAGATCATGTGTCTTTTGAACTAAAATTCCCAGGTGTACAAATCTCCCTGTGTTCCATATACCAGCAAGATAATCCTCTCCTTTCTTTTATTTACCCTAAATATAATTCAATTATCCACCAAAAAACTGAAGGGCAGCTGCTCAAAGCAACACGAGCAAAAAAACTCCCAATGTGGAAAGTCTAGTTATTCTATATAACTTTATGCAAATTCTTCTTCAAAAGTATATTTGAAATCTTAGATGAAGGCAGACAAACTTTTGAATTTGTATGTATAGTAATTACACAACATGGTAATTTCCCTATTCTTTTAGTCTGTGTTTATGAAGAAGACTGGACAACTTTTATTTCAAGTGACACTAACCTTCTGGTCTTTCTTAGAGCAAATAACCAAGAACCTTTTAATTGCCCTGGTTTTAGCTGGGATAGAGGTAACTTTCCTACTAGTAGCTGGTGCAGTGCTATGTTTTGGAATTAGCTTGAAAATAACGTAATAACACACTGGTGTTTTGGTTGTTGCTAGGCGGTGTTTGTATTAAGTCAAGGACTTCTCACCTTTCCATGCTCTGCTAGCAAAGAGTTGCACAAAAAGATGGAAGGGACCATAGCCAGCACAGCTGACCCAAATTGGCCAAACGGATTTTCCATATCATATGACATCATGCTCCCATAACGGGCACTCAGCATATAAGCTAGGAGGAGCTGGACAAGAAGCAGTGATCATTTTGGGGGGACTGACTGGACATCAGTGGGCAGGTGGTGAGTGGTTGCATCACTTGTTTCCCTGGGTTTTGTTTCTCTCTCTTTTTGTTGTTTTCCCTTTTCCTTACACCATTATTATTATCGTTATTATATTTCAATCATTAATCTGTTCTTGTCTCAACTCACAAGCTTTCTTACTTTTGCCCTTCCAATTTTCTGCCACATCCCACCGGGGTCAGGGAGGGTGAGCAAGCAGGTGTGTGGTGCTTGGTTACTGGCTGGGGTTAAACCATGACACAATAAATACTACTTTAGCTCAAATGAAAAGGAATCTGAAGTTATCGTTACTATATTTCAATCATTAATCTGTTCTTGTCTCAACTCACAAGCTTTCTTACTTTTGCCCTTCCAATTTTCTGCCACATCCCACCGGGGTCAGGGAGGGTGAGCAAGCAGGTGTGTGGTGCTTGGTTACTGGCTGGGGTTAAACCATGACACAATAAATACTACTTTAGCTCAAATGAAAAGGAATCTGAATCACACCAGGGAATCAGTACATCCCTTAACAATTATTGCTCACCTTCTTCAAAGAATGCAACAACATAGAGCCCTGTGCCAACTTATCAAACATCCAGTTGCCATTGGACTCTGTGAGGAGATAGAGAAGAGGTTCCATAATTCAAGAATCCTGGTAACATCAAAGGCTGAAAGAATTAAACAGAGTTTTAGGAAATAAAGCCACAGCCTTACTCTGGATCTTTCTGAGATTAAGATTGCAGGTAAAATAGCCTGAGAACTGGGCTGCCTAGCACTAGTGTACCCTCACTAGCTACAGTGGAAGCACAGGGAAACATAGAGTGCAAAGTACTCCAAGTGCAAACGACCTCCATTAACAATGTAGGCTTGCTCCACACTGCTGATGTAGGTTTGATAAGAAACTATCCAGAGATTAACAGTGACAGGTTACCGGATCTAGAGAGATCAACCTTTGGCTTTTTCACTGGAATAATCCCCTGTAATAATAAAGCAATATGATTTTGCACAGGAAGCAGCCACTATCAGAACCTCTGTTACCTGTGCATTTGCCTACATGTTTTTGGGAAGCAGAAAGGGGCTTTTCCATTCCTGTTGGCTTAAGGACAACACATGGTACAAGATGGGTGGGAAAACGTGAATATTGCTTCACTGTTCTGGTGGCTAGTTCCAACCTATACAGTTCTTAGGTTAGTGTCTTTCCTTTCATAGTTTTCAGGGAAGAGATCCTTTCCAGATACATGTCTGAATAGAGTTCTCCTGAAAACCACAAAAAATCAGGTTTGGAAATTGAGAAGTAGTTGAGGACCTACCCTTTCTTCATTTTTAATTTTTTTGCTAGTACACGTACATTCACTCAGGTGCGAGCAAGAGGAAAGTGTATACCAAAAAGTCTAGTGACAGTCTGAAAATGACTAGGGTAGCCTAAAAATAAGAGATTCTTGTTTTCAGGTCATCTTATAATTGCTAACATAACAATTTTTACATAATTTCTAGCATCTGAAACTTTAGATTTGTTGCTCTTTTCCTTATGAAATGTACACCTTTTCAAATGTTTCAATTTCATTACAGATTTCTTTCCATTTCCAAGACAGAATGGTTCTCCCTCTCTAGCTTTATTCCTCTTTAAGTAGATAATGAATTCTTTACTTCCACTTGGGCTTTATTTCTACTCCCAGTTATTCTGTGGGGTTTTTCTCGTACAACACTGTGGTGGTTTGACCTTGGCTGGAGTCCAGGTGCCCACCAACCCATTCGATCACTCCCCTTCTCAGCTGGGCAGAGCAGGGGGGGGAAATAAAATGGAATATACTCATGGGTCAAGATAAAGGCAGTTTAATAAATCAAAAGCAAAGGCCAAAAGCAGAAGCAAAGGCAAACAAAAGATTTATTCTCTACTTCCCATCAGCAGACAATGTCTAGCCACTTCCTGGGAAGCAGAGCTCCAGTACATATAGCAGTTGCTCCGGAAGATAAGCACTGTACTAACAAATGTCCCCCCTCCTCCTTCTCCTAGCTTTTATTGCTGAGCAGATGTCATCTGGTATGAAATATCAATTTGGTCAGTTTGGATCAGCTGTCCTGGCTGTTTCCCTGCCCAAGATCTTGTCCACCCTCAGCCTACTGCAGGGGGGGGGAAGTTGTAGGGACAGCCTTGATGCTGTGCGAGCACTGGTCAGCAGTGACCAAAACAGGGGTATGTTAGACACACATTTCTATCTACCAATACAAAGCACAACACTATGAGGGCTGCTGTGGGGAAAATTAACTCAACCCAATTTCAGCCGGACCAGATCTCATCCAGACACAAAGAATACCTCCTGAACTTCCAGGTTCTCTTTGTTTCAGACACTACCTGCTGTAACTACAGGTTTATTTTTACAATAAAATAAAAGAGTATACCTTTCATATCAGTTTCCATCTCAATATAACAGGTATTACAGATAGATTCCTTAATGAATCCAACTTTTCTTCACTGATTCTTTGTTCTCCTGTTTTTCTAGCAGAACTGTGAGCAATTTTTTAATTACTCACGTTTCTAATGTTTGAGAGCTGAGGATGGAGAGGTTTTGTTTTCCTGGAGAAACACTTGTTTATGACAGGCATGAACTGTGAGAGATCCTACTCCTTGGCACACAAGTAAGAGATGGAATTAGGGAAAATAGTATTTATTTATTTTTAGTTCATGGAATCAATTGACACCTCACTCCCTACATTGCTTCAGGCCATATGCTTTTATGTATCCCACCTACAGTTCCCTTTTTCAGATTTAGGCTGGACTACAAAGCTCTCGCTCCTGGCTGCAGCAGCAGTGGTAGCACCATTAACTTTAGTGAGACTGCCCATGCAAATAATAATTTGTTACTGATTTTAGGAAGTTGGTAGGAAGTAAGGAAGCTCAAATTCACATGCTCAGCCAGGGAAATCAATAGGGGAAAGATAAGAGGCACCTGCTGTCATTCTGAGGGGTGCTCAGTAAAATAATCTGAAGCTGGATGTCAGTATGAATGTGACGGGTGTGTCTATTATAAAGTAATCCAATGTCTGTGACTTACACCAAGCTCAGAATCCCCCTTGCCTGAGGAATCACGGACTACTGTAATAGGATATATTTGGTTTACGTTCTTGCTATTTATGTTCAAAATAACAGACATTTTTCTATATAATTCAAATCCATATAATGAGAGATGATAAAACTATTAATATGAGCTTCTGGGCCACTTCCAGAAGTGGGGTACATTATACCTGAGAAAAGGAGCAAAAATCGAAATTGAGAGCTGCTGTAACTCATGCAATGAGAAAGCAGAGGGTTCCAGTGCAGCAGGGGAAGCTGGAGAGAGCATGTAGGCTACAGCAGTGTACGCTGAACAAGTAGTGCCATAATAGCTGCATGGTACTTCAGTGAAGCACATATCGACCTTTTCAATCTGCGTATCCTTTTCAAGGGACAGAAGAATGATAACTGTGTCAAGCTTTAATCTGCAATCTAAGCATTTTATTAAATGTAAAGCTGTTAAATTAAAATAATAATCAATTCAAACTTTGCTTTTTTTCAGAAGTTGTATTGAAAAGCTTTCTTCTATAGGGTGTCCTGAAGGTCATTTGCTGAAGGAGAGCTTAAACCTGGTAGGTGTTGTGACTGTCATAAGTGCATAATCATCTGGGATCAGACCAATCAGTCAGGTTACTATTGATAGCATCCTCTGTGGCTGCATGAAGGCCAGCAGAGCCCCAGCTGCTTCCCACAGTCTTCATTGCAGGGTCAGCATCTCATACTTTCCATTAAAAGACACTATTTTTAGGTAGGTGATCAAATGCTCTTTGCACTTGTTTTAAGGAAAGGCATTCAATAGCAATACAGGAGATCTGAAAAACGAGCTGAATCCTTAATACAGTGTAAGCCCTCCATCACTTGAACCAGCTTAAATAGTACAGTTATAAGAAAAGACAGAGTATCTTGTTTTTTCCCTGCTCACTGCAGACAGAAAATAATTTGGAAAATAAACAACTTAGGAAGGTGACAATATGATTTATAAATTTAGGGGGCAGGGGAAAAGCATTCAGAAAAACAATATACAGATTTTTCCAGTGGGTACACAGTTTAAAATGTGCATGTGCCATATGGAACACTGATGATTTATAACCAGGGGACTTGAAGCTTGCAAAACGTATAAACCTATTCCCAGAATATTTATTAAAAAGAAAAATAGTTC
Source organism: Eurypyga helias (assembly GCF_000690775.1). Lineage (NCBI taxonomy): Eukaryota > Metazoa > Chordata > Aves > Eurypygiformes > Eurypygidae > Eurypyga > Eurypyga helias. Next base: position 9,126 of record NW_010244157.1, read on the forward strand.
CCATGCAGAACAACATTTACTATGCTAATTTCTCTTGTTTAAATGAAAGAAAAAAAATATCCATAACTTAAAAGGGCCAACCCTTTATTTGTTTCATTGTTCTTAATGATGTGCCTTAATACGACAATTTATCCTTATATATTTATTTTCCTTTCAGGCTAGACTGCAAGTCTAGAAGGTGTCATGAAGTACTAGCAAAGATTTGAAGGTCATGGGCTGCTGCTGGCTGCTGTAGCATGAAGCTGATACTCTCAGTCAGCCGGGTGCAGCGCTCTGGCTTGCTGGCACATTGAAGACACTATAGTGTGAGGAACCACTCCCTCAGCAACACTGGACACAGATGCACTGCATGCAAAGAAAGTGTGCTAAAAAGACACAGCGGAAAAAGGACCAGTATACATGAAGCACAAACAGCTGTATGCATGTTTTCTCAAGGCATGAATGAGTTGTGGGTTTAGCTTTGGTAGGAAGCTCAGCCCCACACAGCCACTCACTCATTCAGCCCCAGCAGGATAGGGGAGAGAATCAGAAGGGTAACTGAGGAAACCTGTGGGTTGAGATAAATACAGTTTAATAAATAAAGAAAAAGCCATGCACGAAAGCAAATCAAAACAAGGAATTCATTCACCATTTCCCATCGGCAGGCATGTGTTCAGCCATCGGCAGACAAGCAGATGTCCATCACACAGTAACGGTTACTTGGAAAGACAAATACCATCACTACAAACAGCTCCCCCTTCTTTATTCTCCCCTTAGTTTTATAGGCTGAACACGATGTCATATGGGATTGGATATCCGTTTGGTCAGTTGGGGTCAGCTATCCCAGCTGTGTGCCCTCCCAACTGCTTGTGCACCCCCATCCTCCTCGCGGGTGGGGTGGCATGAGAAGCAGAAAAGGCCTTGACTTTGTGTAAGCACTGCTCAGCAGTAATGAAAACATCCCTGTGTTATCAGCACTGTTTCCAGCACAAATCCAAACCAGAGCCCCATACTAGCTACTATGAACAAAATAACTATCTCAGGGGGGGGGAAAAAAAGGTACAAAATGGTAAAATGGTGGTCTTTTAACATACATAGTAGGAAAAAATTATTATATTGAAGGCAGAATAACAGCAGAGGGAAAAACACTAATCAAAAATCCTTTACAGTTCCCTCTGTGCCTAAGAAAACACATCTTTCTGTTCTACTCACTGCGATTAACCAGATGGATATTGTAGGATAAAAGAAATCAACAAAAAGTTCTCTGAAACTGAGAACATGCTGGCTCTAACCCACTTCCCTCTTGTGCTAAAACACATAGTTTGAGATTGGCCCTTGCAGTCCTGTACCAGGGGAGCACTGCTCTCTAAGGCAGATGTTATGGACTAAGAATGCTCATCAAAAAAAAGATGGCTTCAACCACCTTCCACAGTGTTCAACCATGCCATTTTCAGACACCACCAGTACTATATAATCCTGAACACTATTTCTACCAAATATGCTGGAAGGTTATTGGTATAACTGCTTTTAAAATCTTTGCAATTATGATTGTTACTCTGACAGGCATTTTGTACTTGTATTACTTAGTAATAATTATGTCTTGAAACACTCCTTGAATGACCGTTAGAAAGCAGGGTTATATTGGGTTTGAGTGGAAAGGTTTTGGAAGCTGAGGGAGATACAGGGGTGGCTTCTGTAAGATGCTGCTAGAAGCCTCTCCCATGTCCAGTAGAGCCAATGACAGCCAGCTCCAAGATGGACCTGCAGCTGGCCAAGGCTCAGCTCATCAGCAAGTGGGAGCACCTCTGGGATAATGTATGTAAGAAGGGAAAAAAAAAAAACAAACCATAAATTGAAACCAGAGAGAGTGAGATGAGAAACAACTCTGTAAACACCAAGGTCAGTGGTGCTCCAGGCACTCAAGCAGACACTCCCCTGCAGCCCAGGGAAAACCCCATGCTGGAGCATGGGGAAGCCTGAAGGATGCTGTGACCCCACGGGAAGCTCACACTGGAGCAGGTTCCTGTCAGGACCTGTGGCCTGGTGAAGAGAGGAACCCAGGCTGGAGCAGGTTTGCTGGCAGGGCTTGTGACCCCGCAGGGAACCCAGGCAGGAGCAGGCTGCTCCTGAAGGACTGCCCCCCATGGGAGCGACCCACGCTGGAGCAATTCATGAAGAATTGTAGCCTGTGGGAAAGACTCACGTTGGAGAAGTTCGTGGAGAGCTGTCTCCCATGGGAGGGACCCCACGCTGAAGCAGGGGAAGAGTGTGAGGAGTCCTCCCTCTGATACCTGTCCCAAAGACAGCGTGTGATGGGCTGACCACAATCCACATTCCCTGTCCTCTTGCACCGCTCGGTGGGGAGGAGGGAGAGAAATGGGGAGTGAATTTAAGCTGGGGAAAGAAAAGAAGGTGTTTAAAGATTCCACTTTAGTTCTTTTCTACTCTGATTTGATTCATAATAAATTAAATCAGTTTTCACCAAGTTGAGTCTGTTTTGCCTGTGACAGTAATTGCTGAATGATCGGCCACTGTCCTTATTTCAACCCATGAACATTTTCCCTGTGTTTTCTCTCCCCAGATCAGCTGAGGAGGGCAGAGATAAAGCAGCTTCGGTGGGCACCTGGCCTCCAGCCAAGGTCAACCCACCACAAGGAGAAGGGAATACTGGGGAGGAATGAAGTTCCGAATTACACGAGCACTAGCAACATCTCAAGATTTTCTACTATTCTTCTGTTTCAGGAATAGTTACTGGTTTCAATGAGCCTTGTTCCTCTGGACTACCATCAGCAATGGAACTGCAGTCTAACAGGAAACAACGAGTGCACCAATATTCCAACACTACAAGCTGGTAGACGTTTCCATTTTACCTAGTTTACCTTGCTTGTTTTTCTTTCATTTGTTCATTCTGATCACAGCTGAAGTAGACAAGCTGAAATAAAAAAGCTTCTTTAAATATGACTGAAATGAGGAAATACCACTGATTCTTGTTTTCTGGCTTATTTCAAATATCTAAGAGATTCTAATTGCTATGGTTAGGCTCACTTAAACAGACAAACTATATCTTTTTTACATATAAATTAAGGACATCATATTTAGCTATCAAACTTCTCAGTTGTTATTTAAAGAAAAAAATCAATTGGATATTACTGCCACAAGCACAGTTCACAGAGTACTTAGGGTCACTAATTTCTCTATAGGATCCCAGAGTTCACAGTAAATCTTCTTCAATTCCTCTTTCAACTCCTTCTTGTTACATTTTTTTACAAACAAAAATAAACCCCACAAAACACTTGAGAAAGGGATACAGACTCTATAACATACCTTTAAATTTTAATATTCTGTCTTCCACCTTCACTAGGTAGTTTAATTGATTCCCTTTCCTGAAAGATTGGTATACAGAATTTTATGTGCTGTTGAATGCCACCTGTTCTATAATCATTTTAATTACTGAATTACGTCGTTGTACCAGCACATAACAACTTAAAATGACAGACCTATTTATGCTTCTGTATGATCTTTCCTTGCATTTGGATCTTAACTGTCATTATAAAAATCCAGAAGCCCTTATTTAGGAATTGGAGAAAGTCTTTATTTACCTGTGAAGTGTGAAACAGAAAATAGACAGATCACTTCAGGGCACTTTTGGGTTTTATTGTAATAGATCTAAAAGTGGTGCTGGATGAAATTAGGTGTGGTTTTTAGTCACTATTACTACTAAAATGTGGGGTCAGCTGCAGAGGGAACTGTTTTGTTATGTTTTCTTTAAATGCGGGATCAAAGAAAGTCATAAACCTGGGTAAATCATTTCATACATTTCACTCCACAACATAAATTCATTTCTTAGATCACACTAAACAGCTGTGCATTGAGTGTATATCATCACAGCTATGGTTGTGATAAAACCTTTGAAGAAAATCCCTTCTGTAAGCACATCAGTTGGCAAACATAGAAAACAGAATGTGTATCCCACACCATTTGTCTCGGTGCTTTTTCTTCAGTGTGATGCTGTTTCATGTTTATCTACTAAAGCCTTTGTAATCATATTTTTAAGAAGTCACTGATGGTCAGTCTAATGACTAAAATGTACAAAATAAGTATTGCTCAGGATATGCAATGAAACCGTTATAAATGAATCACAATATGAATGTTCCAGTTTTTAGAAAAATTAACAAGTTTCACCAATAATCTTTCCATTTCCAGTATGATACCTTGGAGGTGCAGCTGTTCATCTATTAATGTGAACCTCCCTTCACACCAACTTGAATATAATGGGCAGGTATGTGTAATATAAAAAATCTCAGTAAGAACATCGAAAGGTATGGAGCATATTCCTCAGTGGTGTCTGCACATTAGATTAATAAAAGTATTACAAGAATGAGGGAATAAATAAATTAATACTCCGTTCTCTCTATTCTTGCAATACCCTCAACTATTTAGGTCATACTGCAGTCAGACAGAAGCAAGGAATGCCCTGCATTCTCCACATGTATTGAAATAGAAATGCTTCCCAGAAACTGAAATGAAAATCCTCAGCTCAGTTGTCTATTTTGTTGTTTCATATGACACCGGAACAAACTGTAACTTCTTCATTTTTCTTTTACTGTAACATAGATTTACAGCACCAGCCTTCATTTTGTCTCTGAACCTAAAATAATATATGCAGCTTTTATGTTGTGACATTACAATAGGCTTTCCTGTGACTGCAACTGTTTTATAGCAAATATTTATTTCCAGATGTAAAACTCTGGCTACAACATACATCTATGAGTAAGACACAGGATAGCTTGGCTGAAACAAAACAATTGAACAATAGAATGAAAGAGAATATTAGCTTTATGTCCTCATCTTCCTCGAGACCTAAACTCAAATCCAGGCTTGGATCATAAAAGAAAATTAGTTTGATCTTCTCATTTTGGCATCCATTTGTGGAAATCAGAGTACTTAGTGGAGTGAACAGTCCCTGGTCAAGGGAAACATGAAATTGACTGTCCCCAAGTGTTCAAAGCAAGCAGATGGAGGGTGTTCTGGGATAAATTGCCTTCAGCCATTCCTTTCCTTGGGACCATATCTGACACAAGCCAGTGCAACTCATCCTTATTTTAGAGAGGGTGTAATAGACCAGATAAGTCTCAGGGTGATAATTGGCTTTAAAATTATGAGCAGAACAGACCTGGCATTGACTCTGATATGGCAGCAGCTCCCCAAGAAAATTTAAGAACAGAACACACATATTCTTTAATATTAATTTTGGTTTAGCTTTTAAAAACTGAAAATTCCAGGGTGTCCCCTATTGGAAAATGTCTTAAAACCTATGGAACTATGCAAATTAAATGGACCAACTTCTGTGATTTGTGAGTTTTCTGAGCACAGTAGGGTGATTTCATATTATGCAGCTCAGTCCATTTAAATTTAATTAATTAAATTTTCTTCAGTTTAGGCTTCCTTTGGGAATCAAGAAAACAGACATTACAATAAGGAAAACACAGAAGCCATTCTCACCATTTCTCTTTCCAACTCCACTATACAATTTGCTGGACACTGGTAATACTTAGAAGTGTATCTATGCAGCTCATCTTTAACTTTCAAATCACAATATTTTTAGCCTCTTCAAGAATTTTAATTAAATCCAAAAGACCCCAGCCTCATTTAGTCTAGAAAATCACTTCTGCCTTTTGGGCCAAAGTGCAATGACCTCACTAAATCATTTCACTTGTATAACAGAAAAGGAAATGTGGACTTGGGAAAGGAATAGGTTTATAACTCCTTAAATAACCTAAGCTCCATTTCCCCATTACCATAATTTATTTTCCTCCTATCTTTTATTCACATACTGTAGTGTATGATCCAGTCCTGCAATACCATCTATAGAGGCATTTCCTTAAAAGGGTTTAGGGAAATATCCATTCATTTTCAAACAGCAGATTGAGAAACAACTATTTATACCTCTTATTCATGTCAAGTGGGGCTTTAAAGTTAAATTCCAAACTTTGGTATTTTGAAAATACATCTTCAGGCTCACTTGATGTAACATAGGCCTATGTTATTTCCAATTAATTTATATGAAATATGTGCCAAATAATTTAATAAAATGGTAGCACAATACCTTAAATAAGGCAGTAGCAATAGGCCTGAATTTGAAAATAACCTTGTGAGAATAAAAAGAAGAGAATCAGGAGTCAGAAATAATCCACAAAACAGTATTTTACGTATTACTTGTAAAAAAGATGAAACTGGAATGCTATCAGTTTAAAAAAATACAATCCACTAACTTCAAGAATTTTGGGGTTTCCTTTTTTTTACTTTCTACCCTACAGAAGACTTAGAGCAGAAAAATCATCATAGAATCGTAGAATAGTTTGGGCTGGAAGGGACCTTTAAAGGTCATCTAGTTCCAACTCCCCTGCAAGGAGCGGGGACATCTTCCACTAGACCAGGTTTCTCAGACCCCCATCCAGCCTGAAACACTCCCAATGATGAGTTATCTACTATCTCTCTGGGCAACCTGTTCCAGTGTTTCTCCTCTGTCATTGTAAAAAATTTCTTCCTTATATCTAACCTGAATTTACCCTCTTTTAGTTTAAAACCATTACTCCTTGTCCTATTGCAACAGGCTCCATTGAAAAGTCTGTCCTCATCTATGCTCATATATGCTATCATCATTTTTCAAGCATTCCAGCTCGGTCAGCCATTGACAGCCGCTTCTCTTTTCCCCCAAGGCATGCTGTATCAACAGTTCATTAAAGTTGCCAAATATTTTTCATGTTTTTAAAGGAAAAACAGTCCAAAACTGAGTATTTAATGTTTTCCTTTGCTAATAAAAATAGAGTAGTTGGCTCCACAGAAGAAAGAATTATCATGAAATGTGATCTCTGATCAGTGTCTCCCATTAGCTAGTAACAAACAGTTTTTCCTTCCAACTGCAGCTCTTATTTATGCAGGATAGATGACAAGGAAAAGCATAGCATTTTTTGCTAGGATCAACTGCTTCATTTTACTGTTTCTCTTAAACATACATAAATGTATGTTCCCTGAGTTGAATAACTCCCCTAGGTGTGTTGAGCTAGCAGGAGAGATATAGTTTTAAAATAGACTCAGATACATCACTTACAGGGAAGCAAGTCACCATGCCTCAACTGGTCCATGGCAACTGTCCATATACATGCTCTCAGCCCACAGCAGGGGCCAGATAATTGAGATTAAGTTATCCTTCAGTAGGGTGGTGTGTGCAGACAGTTCATACTGATCAGCTAATGTCTGGTAACTTGTCCTCTACCATTGAACTGGGTGCCTGTTTTAGCTGTATATGTGATTTTGCACCAAGGCTTATATAGAGCATTACTTTAAGGTATAAACTTTTTCTGTGTTTATGTAGCAAGTAACACAGTGCTGCCTAGGTTGTGGTGGGGCTCCTAACTAGATGTCATTAGGTACAACACAAATTACAAACACCAAAACTTTAAGCATTGAATTGCAATATTTCTCTTATGGAAATAGGGCTTTCCTGATTCTACCACAGTCCAACAGCTTTTCATTAGTCAGCCTGGGCAGGTCATACACTGACTTGAACAACCACTTTTTACATCTAGACTCTTAAAATCTTTCAGTCTGTCTATAAGGGACATACTTGTGACAGAAAGCCTTTCTATCATATTATATACATCACTAATATTCATTCTTGAGGGAATGTAAGAAACATTCCACAGTATAAGGGGTATTCTGATATCAACAAGATTAATCAAAGACAAATGTGATGTTATTCTCAGCAAGTAGAATGCTTCTGAATTCCCTGCCTGATGTGAGGGGATTTTGAGAGATGTGACACAGAAATAAACCCATATGAAGGAAGTTCTCAGTGAAATACATGACTTCATGTTACAGAGCTGAAGAGTCAAAGGGAGAAAATTCTGTGGCTGTTTTGGCAGACTGTCTTTAATAGGTCATTCAGATTCTGCCGGTTACTTCTCTCTGAATCCCGTAAGTTGTGTTTGACTTTCAGAAAGGACATCCAGCCGTGACTTGAAGACTGCAGTACAATGAGAATTCAAGCACTTCCTTTGTTCCAATGGTTAATCAATCTCACTTTTAAGAATATTGTGCCTCATTTTAATTTTAACTTGACTGTCTGCAGCTCCCGGTCATTGGTTCAGTGTTCTGTATTTTTCCCTGAAGATACTCATACACTATAATCAAATTATCTCTCAGAGATTGTGCAGTTTCCAAAGGGCATTGTATGGTTCTTTTCTGTACCACTATTCCAACATCTTTTTAAAAAATGTTGATACCAGAGCAGCACATGATACTCCTGTACCAGGCTCACCACTGCCATGAGTAAAGATTAAAATCACTTACCTGCTGCCATTTTTTGCCCCCCCCTGCCTATACACTAAGGGGTCTTTAAGGGGGTCTCTAAGGGGTCCTTGCTGCATAACACAAGCATAAGTTTAGTCACTTATTCACTATAACCCCAAATTTTCTTCCAACACTGTTTTCCAAGATGCAGTACCTCATTTTGCTTGTTTTCCTGATTTCCCCTCCAGTTCAAAGGTACTTTGGCAGTGTATGTCTTAGATGAGAAAATTAATGCTATGGTATCAGTAAGAACATTATTACCTTCATTTAGAGGCAATAAATTTAACTAATTACTGTTGCCATTTACAAGGCAATAAACTTGGAGGAGAAGAAATATTGTTACAATTCTATATTATTTGTTTTGTCTAAGGGTTTCTTTACATTCACTGGGTTGGCTTTATCCCGAAGTAGGACAGCTGTATCAGATGAATTAGTTTTACATGCAGACAGAGATGAGTTTACACTATGGTTTTAAGACCTTCCCTGCAGTATTATATACTGGCCTCAATGTAATGCTCATGGTCCACAGATATTCTAAGGTGAACTCAGATTTGATCCATTCATTCTTTTCAAGCTCTCAAAGAACAAGAATAAAGGAGGAGAAGAAACCAAGACAGTCACCACATAATGAGGCATAAGATAAAGCACAGCCTGGACTCAGTCCTTGAAACTGCCGTTTCCCATGTGTGTGGTTAGATAAATTGCCAAATGATCCTGCCACGTAGGTCTCACCACACTACAAGGCAATAACAGAAAACATTCTTACTAATTTGACAGAGGAATATTCCTTCTGGACTCCAAAGCTGCCAAGCCTGATAGAGCCATTTCATTACTCTCATATCCTGCTTCAGACAAAGAAAGTAAGATTTATTTCACTTTTTGTAAGGAAGCCAGCAGACCATCTTAATCAGATCAGCGTGCTATTGTAATGAATGACTGTGTGAAGTTCTGATTTTTTGGCCTAGCCGGAAGAAACTGACAAGTAAGTAAACATCACCGTGAATGCTAGGGCTATGCCTCACACGTCAGGGACACAGACATTTGAAATGGCTCTGCTTGTGCTGACACAGAAAACAGGGTCTTTGGTGAACACAGCATATATCCAGCCCTGAAGCCACTGCTGAGCTGTGAAGACTTAATGGTGCGCAGCTCCAACTGCTCAGGGACCTCTGCAGCATCTCCTCTGTGTGGTGCAGACCCACCCTCAGGTCATCATCACTCTTTATCCTGGGAAAGGCTGTCAGTTTTTAGAGTTTACGATCAGAAATACATACTACAAATAGAGTATAGGAATATAAAATACGGAACACGGCTACCTGAACCTAACCCTATATATCAGAATTTGTGTGCACATAAATATAACCCATTACACGCTAGTTCTGTCCTCTCATGTTCTTCAAGGCCAGTTATTTACCTCCACAGCCAATGCCCAACAGATCTTTCCCTTCAGGAAAACTGGAACTGTCTGAAAAGCAGAAAACATTTGGCAGAAATAACCATAATGAAGATAAGTGTTAACACAACATGCTGAACTCAGTCCGGGGCATGGGCTTTCAAACTGTTATTTCCAGCTTGCAGTTGAGAAACTGTTTCAGACAACATAAAAAGCTGTATCTAACACTTTCTGACAGTGCCATATTGGCTGGGACTAAGACAAAAAGAAGGTGTACATGAAAAGGCAAGCATTATTTTACCTTCATTGTTACAAAAACTTAAGATATCAAAATAATCAGAAAATTAAAAACAAAATATGGTGAGAAACTATCCAGCTTGCCTTCCGGCAGCTCAGTTGGACGATCAACGGGATCTTGACTGTATCACCCACCCTTTACAGCTATACAGGTGTTTGTTCAAAGTGAATTAAAGAAAGCCAAGCTTTAAGAGCAAAAACAGAAATAGCAGTAATAAAACAACTCAATCAAGGGAACAAAACTGTACTGTAGCCCACAACAAGTCCAGGACAGAAAGGCATGCACTTACCACTGATTCAGACGAATAAAACCCAGTGAATAAAGGTTAAATAAAGCAATAAGAAAGGTACCAAAAGCCACTGGAAATCACAAGAAAAAGGACAAGCTGTAAACCTACACAAACCTTTAAAAGGTTGGCCAAGCTTTGCCTAGCCGACATATATATTGACAAGCAGAGAGCGAATCTGCATGTAACAGAGCAGGACTCAGCCTGCCTCCTTTCTTTTTTGTTGAAAAGAATTATTGATTTAAATGTGCTGTTGCATGACATGAAAAAACAGCCAAAAGATCTTCCCAATTCAGTCAGAAGGACTGAATGTTACTCTTTGCCTGCATCAATTACGTTCACAGTGGTTTACTTGCACAGTCTTTGACAGGGGCCAAACCTGCCTCCGGGGTCAGGCATCAAGAGATCTGGGTAAGGGGTGTCTAAGAATTCACAGGCAGTCTCCTTCTCTTTGTGCAATTAATTCCTCCTAAATGGACCTGGGGGAGTTTCTCATTTTCCTTCATCTCACCAAATGTCCATAGAAGAGATAAAACCCACTTCAGCCACTTCAGCAGTCTTAAAAGCCTTGAGATTCAATTCTAAATGAGGAAAAATATTTTTTAAAAAACAGCTTTTGTTTGATTTAGTTTTATAAAGTGTACAAAATCTCACTTGGATTTATTTCATATTTTTGCATGCAATGTAAGGCCATTCTGTTGGTTTTCTAAAAAACACTTCCAAAATAAGAAGAAGCTTTACACATAACCTACACTTGCAAAACTAAAAACTAATGTTTTAATGTTATATGGGATCCTGACCAGTGATATCTTGGATAAGTAAGATAAAATGTCTTTTATAGGGGTGCTAAAACCAGTGCAAGGGCAGAATAGCTCCTTCCACAGTTCAGCCTGAGGAGGCAGCAGGAGCTTGGCCATCAGTGCCAGGAGGGCTGGTGGGGTTGCTCAGGAACCTGGTGTGGTGCAAAAAACAGCATGAGCAAGGCAGACAATAAAGCCATGTGGCCAGCCTAGTGCCCAGTGTTAGATTGGTCACATGGGTGACGGTTTTTTGTGCAGACAGAGAAGTGCAGACATACTCAGAGCTTTTACTGTGAGAAACCCAGTAAGAACAAGGAGCATGAGGAGTTATATAGCTCTCTGTTTACACCAATTACAAAATTAGGATGATCTCATGAAAAATAAATAATATAGAAGTTCACAGATTCTGACAGATCTTATTCCTCAGCAGGATATTTGTGAACTGAAGGAATATTTCAGTGCTTAAGCCAGAGGTGACAGCAAAAGAATGGAGAAAGCTACAGACAAGGAGAGCCTAGCTGGTGGACTATGCTTGCAGACATACACAGAAAGAAGCCTTTAAGCCAATGCAGATACCATATACTTAGCTATCAGCCTTTTTTTTTTTAATTCTTTTTTTTTTTTAATTCAAAAAAGAAAAGTATTTATTAGAATTTTTTTGTGGGGGGTGGGGGGGAGGGAATCAAACAAAAAAACTCAAACAATGCCTTTCTTGCTAGGGAAGTACCATCTCCTCAAGGCAATGACTTTTGTAAAAACTGTCTAATGTAATCAGGGGGTATCAGTCAGAGTCCAATGACTGTCCTGTTGGACACACTGATCTCTTGCTACTTACTTACTATGGCAACTCTTACTCATGTTTTGAGATCCCCAGAAATTAAATACCTTGCAAGTTGGCAGCACAAAGAGCTAACTCATCCCGGCTCCAAGCTCCAAATCTTTCAGCTGAGGTTCAACTTGTCCTCTCCACATGTACAAAAGGAGCATGCAGCTTCTTCAAGGTTAATTTTTTCAGAATGTAGTCTTTGAATCTCTTAACAAGATAGTACTGGTTAAAAAAAAAAAAAATAATATATGTGGAGGGTCCAGGAGGGAGATCTTTTTGGTTTAACATTTCACTTCAGAATTTTTGCAGGAAGTTCTCCACATTTGTTCCCTTCTTAGCATTACCTTTATTTTGTTGCATGGGATGTAGTTATCTTTAATTCCATGTGATACAATTTTATATGGGAAGTAATTTCATTATATAATTACAGATATTTTAAACAACTTTTGATATAAATAAGTTAAATGTTCTGAGCTCACCATATTTGTAGCAGCTTTAGTCACAGGTGGCAATATTAATTGCTTTAATTTCTGCCTCCATTTTTTCTTCCTTTTTTTTTAAATTTTTGTGCCTTCTGCCTGCTGCAGAAAAGATTTTGCACTAACAGTAATGTAACACTTCAACAAGAAAAAACAGTTGAAACCATATGGTTCAGACCTTTGGTTTACCCAGTCTCTACTGGATCAGAATCAAGCTGGTCTCCAGAGGGCTTTGGCAAACGTATTTGCACCTGCAAATTATGACCTTTATGCAGTTTGCGCACCCTAGATCCGTAAACAGATTCATTAATGAACATCTGAAAAGGAAAATTCCTTTGGACATTGCTCACCTGTGACCACTTGAAAAAACTGTTTTGTCTGGTGCTTTGGTTGTAAAGGATAATTTATGAGCTGCATCCTAGGAGAAGAGCCATCACTTCTGTCTTTTTCACTGCCAGAAACACATGAATCTGCTGGGACACGGGAACACCGTTGTGACCAGAAGGAAGACAGCATCAACAGTGGAAATGCATCATACATAAAAGTGACACGCACACAAAAGACCTATAAATCACATAACAAATTAGCAACAAAAGCAGGCAGGCTCCTTGCTGTCAATATCCATCATCACAGGAACTCAGGAGGCATTAGGCAGGCAATGTGTCGCTCTGATTCAGCAAACCTGCAAGTCCCTGATGGAACTCATTTGATGGTCAGCATGTGCAGGTACAATGGTTCTCCTCAAAAACGCAAATGAAGTCTGAGAAGACAGCTCCTGTACACAGAATTAATGCCCTGCATATGGATTTTTTTTTTTCCTTTTGCAGAAAGGAGACTTGGGACATTTATAAATGGGCTCATTCTATCTATCTGATGTAACTAATTCCCCAGCAGTTTATTACCTAAATTTCCAGGTGATAAAATTTATTGGTCTCTGAAGCTAGATAAAGAAACTGATTTGTGTTTATGCATGTGCATATGTGAATGTATGTGAGGAGAGGAAAAGGGACAGACTAGAATAAGAACAAAGGCCAACAGATTTCATATTCTTTTTGTTTTCTTCCTTAAAAGCACATAATTTAAAATTATTTCCATAATTCTTACATGTTTACATATCAGTGAATTCTGTTATTCTATATAGGAAGTTACAGACAGGAACTGAAATTATATCTCTAATAAGAGATTATTTAACTGATGAACAATAGCTACATAGGAAAAGAAAAAAAAAACCATTCATAGAACAGCAAGGTATCAGCAGGTTGGTAAACAAGGTTTTATTTTATTTTATAACACAATGGACCATGACAAAAGCTAATCTTCATATCTACACAAAACTTCATCATGGTCAGTCTGTAAAACCCAATAGCAAGGATGACTACTGAAACATTCTACAAATGTAATATTATAAAGGAAGTTGTCTGCTTGAAATGCCAGAGATTAGTATGTTCCACTTTGTTTCAAGGTTTGAGAAAAATAGCATTGCTAGGACAGGCTAGGAGGTTATGTAACTCTATAATTTTAAGAAGAAAATGTGTTAAATGTATTAGCACATTAAAATACAGTTTATTTGGGGTCTGTTTATTCTGAAGTAACATTTACATTTATTTTTTAATTTTGAAGAAGACAAAGACTTTCTTATATATTTATGTATGCATACACACATGGGGGAAGAAAACAAACAACTTTTCTTGATTCTTCACACGAGACTAAATACTGTGGTCACGCATTGGAATAATTCCAAAGTTGTGAGACAATGTAGACATTTTCTTTAGGTGCAAAACCAAAAGATATCTATGTCAGCCTGTCCAAATATGAAATTGGAATTTCCAAGCAGATCTGGGACAAGGCATGTGTTCACATTTAAAAATATTTTAAAATCATTAAGTTCCAATCATCTCTAACATAATTTCATATACTAGGGCTATTCACTGTGGTTTTTAACTGCTTTAATTGCAATAAGGAAGAATACAATAAAATACTTGTGGTTTTCTACCTTAGACAAAAACAATGGAGAAAACAAAAAAATTCCACTGTGGTATTTTACAAACCCAACCATTACCACATCTCAAAAAATGAGATAGCAGAATTGGAAAAGTACAGAGAAGGAGACAAAAATTAACAAAGTTACTGAACATTTGATGAGGACTGAGAAAACTGCTTGGAGATTAAGCTGGATCAAAAGTATTTGTGGGGAGGAATGGGTTGGGAGAGTCTCTCACACCATGAATGTCATGAAACATGGTTTATTCCATCAAATAACTCATTAAGTTACAGGCACAAATGACTACTATAAAGTGCATACCTACACTGTGAGTTCATTGCTCTGACACAATGGAAACTAGCATTATGTGGTCAAAGACAGATTTGTAGTTTGCAGAAGATCCATCAGTTATTATTAACCACAATGTTATGAACACAACAAGTTGATGAAAGTTGTAAAGGATCATGAAGGGAAGCTCCAATAAATACTCAACCTCTTCAGAAACCCCTTCCCAGTCTCATCAGACTTTTAACATACACCTATTTGTATGGCTTTAAACATTATTAAGTGTGGAATTTTGGCAGTGCATTTTAGTCAAACAGTCTTTTTTTTTTTTTTTTTACCTAGCTGTGTATCCAAATAAGAAAATCTGACTTTCCCATGTCCGGTCTTTGGGGATGTTCTGCAGCTGTGGTTGTGTCTTCCATTTTATCTGCAACCAATGATCACATTCTCTGAAGCCATCTACTGTCCATTTTAAGATCAAACACCCAGAACCCACTACATCTGAGCTTGAGTCAGGTTTTGCAAATCAGACCTTGTTTTCAGTTAAAAAGTTTCCCACAAGACTTGTTCAGCAGATGGTGAAAAAGTTATATATTATTAATGCTATCCAGTTCCATTAGAAATAGTGGGTTTGCTATCTAGGACAAAGAGATAATTCATGATCTCCATCTGTATAGAATGTCTGATTCTGAAGAAGTTTTATGTAAGCAATGAAAATAGGTAAGTCTACCCACAAGTTATTGCAGAATCAGAGTGCTGTATAACAGATGTCTACTTTTAAACCCATTAAAAATTGTTCTTTCTCCTTATTTTTACACCCCAAATTGTAGACAGGTAATGGAACTTAAAATATCAGACTGAACTGAGTCTAAAATCATACCACCATTTACAAAATATTTTTTTTTCCATCTAGTTCAGACATATCCCTAAGAAATCTGCTTGTTTTGTAACTGTGGAAAATGTCACAACCAGAAAATATTGGTCTTTTTCATCCAAGAGATGTTGATATTAATATTAAAACTGTCTGAGGCAAGGTGTTTTCATCTATATTTCATTTCACATTTAGATTCACACTCTCCTGTTTTACTGAACCTATCTGCATTTCTATCTGTCTTTTTAAAATGTTCAGTGGGCAGAATTCTTTTCTACGGTTTATCATTTCATCAAGCTGAGTGGAACAAACACATACATTTTGGAGACCAGCTGCAGATAGAGTCTCAGATAAATGCTGAGAAGGTTCCCAGTTCCTATCAGTTGTATCTTTGTATCCGTCTTGCTCTCTGCATTTCATCAACTTAAGAAAGTGGGCTAACCAAGGCACAAAAAAAAATTAAGAACTGTTAGGATAACAGACTCTGAAGGAAAAAATCTTCATCTTCCAATGCTACATAAAAGAAACTCTTATCTAGTATGGATGGGAATTAATATTTTTAAAAGATAGAAAAAAAAATTTCACAGTATTTTGGAGCCAATATAAGCAAATAGAAAAGTTCAAAGAATCTCTTACCACACACTATGTTATTCAGACACAAAAGTCAGTAGCTCACACTTGCCCAGGTTACGGGTAGTTCTGGTTCTTCCTATTTCCAGAAAATCTAATGGTAAAATATGCAAGCTACCTACATAAATATATATTTAAATCTCTACTAAGACACCTAAAAAATGGTCTTTGGACTACATAAAATTTCTTTTGCCATAACATAACCATTTGACAGAGACCCTTCAAGGTCACTGCAACATTCACTAACAATAAGACCACCGTTACAGACGGACTGCATTATTGCTGCTCAGCGCGCATTGAGGCATCCCAGCTGCCCATTTCCCAAACCATGACCATCTCAACACATGAGCTGATGGTTGCCCAACATTCCCTCTGAGCTGCCCACCCAGGTGGATGCCTGCATATGCCAGCATCCTTCAGAGACAAGCAGAAATTATATCCAGCTACCTTGGAGCAGCATCATAGCAAACAGTTCACACAGTTTATCAAAACAAGATTTGCCATCACTGTTCTGAGAGGACACCAGGTTCCCACTGGAACAATATGGCAGGGATGTCTCAGAGGTCTCAACTTCCCTGGCTGATGCTGAGTGCAGAGCTGACAATACACTGTAAAGTCTTTGAGGAAGGGTGTCTTTCTGTTTATGACTGCATACTGATTTTCCTGTCCATGAGTAGAACGTGTAAGCATATTGGTAACAGAAATAATCACTAACAAAACAATAGCACTGCACTAAAGTATGAAACCATAACTCTGCTTAGGATTTTTATTTTACTGCTATTGTATTGATATATTGGTGTACTGTACTCCAATATTTACAGACAAATATATTTAAATCATTCTTATTATGGCATACCTATTCAACTTAAGTGTCTTGGGAAAATCTCTCCTTGGGCTTTTCAGCACTAAATTGGTTTCAATGAGAAACAATTCCTTTACTCTTTCTGCAAAGTAAAGCTTTTGAGTGAAATAACATCTGTTTTTTAGCCTCCGCAAATTTGAAACTCATGTATCCTACAGCATGTGACAGTTCCTGCTAGGATACAATACATAGATGGTTCCTGCTAACCATGAAAACATGAGACAGGCAGGTGACACAGGCACTTGAGAGACAGTGATGGGTCTGGTCTGATGTAGGTGACCAGAAATAGAGCAAGCCCTTTAACTTCCCCAAACACTATCTTGTGACCTTTGGATCCAAATCAACTGGGTTGCTGAATTATGGCTTTGATAGATAGACAGTACCTCTCTGAGACATAGCACATTGCATTTTACACAGTATAGTTTTGAATGTAGAGAAGGGTTAGGACAGCCTTAGTCTGAGCAGAGCCCTGCTCTACAAACACTACCACTTGGTGGGGCTTCTCATTTGTAAAGTATTACACAAGGCAAATTAAGTCAGCCAAAGGTGACCCTAATTTTCATGAGTACAACTAAGCATGAGAACTTGCTGATGTTTGGTCTAAGAATATTGATTAAATTCACAGAAAACGTCAAGGAATCAGCTTCACAAAACTGTTATGCAGAATGCTCTGGGGGACTCCAGTTCTCCAGTTTCATGAGGGCTCTGAAGTGATGGAGACAGTGATAGGGAAAAAAAGATGCCATTTCACTACTAGTGTTCCCAAGTTGTCTTACATTCTCCATTCCAATTCCTTTTTTTTTTTTTTTAACGCATTTATTAAACAGAAGACCTCATGTGATGGATAGAGTTATTTTTTCCACTGTTTAATCATTACTGAGTTGAAGTGGAAAAAAGAAAAGGGAAACACATACCTCCCATGTAGTCATGTTATGAACTATGCTTGCCCGTCATTAAAAGTATGTCTGATACACTCTCTGGCTAGTTCACATGGAGATGAGTTCTGTATGTGATAAATACAGACTGATATCTAAGTTATTTGTAGTAATGATGAGCTAAGACTAAGAGATGACAATGACTATGACAGCAAAAAGAACAATCAGCAAGAAATCAAATTTGGCACAAAAAAAAGCCCTGTAATGCCAAAAACAAACAAACAAAAAAAACCCCCCCCCACACACACACAAAAAAAAAAACCTTTCCTTATGCAGCTGAGAATATTTGGCTCTCCAATATTCAGAAATAAAGAGAATGTATTAAAGATCATGAGATGCGTTCAATTTCCTACCAGCTTATATTTGATTCACATTTTCAAGTTTCTTTGCTTAACTACAAGACACCTAAACTTGCAATTTTTTTAATTAAAATTGAAATTCTAGTGTAATCACTGAACTTATGGCAGGCCTCCAAGAAAAGACACTGCATTAAAACCACAAGAGCAGGCAACAACCCTGATTCTGGCAGAAGTTTTAGCACTTTCTAACTTTAGCAGTGCTAATTAATGATTAGCAAGTTTCTTTTTCACACAACAATCCTGTACTTTCCATACTTACTTGAAAATTTTTGTGTAAATATACTAGCAATACACAAGTACAGCATCCAGAACATGGGGAATTTAGAGACAAAAAATGAATCTGTGACCCTGAACAAGTGTTTTTGTTGCCTATTTGACTTGCTTTTTTTCCTTTCCTGAGAAAACTGTTTATATGAATGTTACTTCTCTCAGCATATGGTAGTTGGATAATTTAGAGAGGAGGTTTTTTATCTTAATAAAAAATAGTAAGTAAAGGAAAGGCATTCTTTGACTGAAGCCCTAAAACGATTAATGCTAATCAATATTAAAACATCTTTTCTGTATGTGTCAGAAGAAAATAAAAAAATTGCAATCTTTCTTCTGCAGCTAAGATGGGTGAACCAGGAGTCAAACAAGCAGAAAAGGTTTAAGAAATGTCGCGTGTACTTTCCAACATTTAAAAGCATTTCCTGGCACAGCTCTGAGAAGTAATTTAGAGACTGCTTGCTGCCCTGGGGAAGAGGACAGTTATGGGGAACTTTATATAAGTTTAATAAAAGTAACTAATTTTTCAAGGCCTTGGAAAGGATTGCAGTGTTTCAGCTAAGCAGCCTGGAGCCACAAAAGCAGTGCTCTGCAACCGCTGCCTTCCTGCAGCAGTAACTGTGTCAGGTAACTTCACCTCATTCTGTCTATTCTGCCTTTATTCAAGTTTGTGTACTTCATCAGCATCACCATCACTTCTTTTGAGCATGTGTTGATCCCCACTTGCCCTGCTTACCAGCACCTTAAACATCCTGGGCCCATTCTGCTGTGTTCATTCCAGGTAATGCATATGCTTTCTTCTTGCTGCTCTGGAAACTTGCAGCATCCAGGTGACCGCTCATTCTGTCTATTCTGCCTTTATTCAAGTTTGTGTACTTCATCAGCATCACCATCACTTCTTTTGAGCATGTGTTGATCCCCACTTGCCCTGCTTACCAGCACCTTAAACATCCTGGGCCCATTCTGCTGTGTTCATTCCAGGTAATGCATATGCTTTCTTCTTGCTGCTCTGGAAACTTGCAGCATCCAGGTGACCGCTCAGGTTGGAACAGTCAGTCCCATGTATGTCAAGTGTTCCTAATTCCTCACGTACCAGCTTGTCCCTTAGGTCACTGGGGCCATAAAGAAATCATTCTCATCGACAGTGCACAGATGTGGTTAGGGCATCTATTCCTGGAGAGACTGTATATTCTTGGAAATATTTGAACATAGACGAACAGCCTGAGTGCCATTAGATGGATAAGGAACACCTGTATTTTCCAATGGAACTAAAAGCTCTGAACAAAATAGAAAAAACTAGTGCAGCTAGTACACAACATTACAGCTGTTTATCCTACTAATTTCCTTGGTCTCCACAAATAAACCAGCTCTAGTAATAGAAATCCCTGAGAAGGGATCCATAGATGTAATGATCACTTCCCAGTCTGTATTTCTATAGGTACTTTATTTTATTTTATATGTATTTTATTTATATGTATTATCATCAAACCATGGAAAAGGATCATACAGTAGACACAGGTTCTTTTTACAGAGTTCCTAACACACTGAGATTTTCATGGGTCATACAAGGTCTGACATAATAGATAGACAGGGAGGCTAACAAAATAATGATTAATTTTTCATAATGCATTATGTTTTCTGTTGACCTTATTTGTCCCTTACTTTTTCTAGTCTGCTACAAAATGCCACAGCACATCAGCTTACCCCGACAGGACAGTGGGTATTTTTAATGCATAAGAAAATCATGTATTCCTTTCCAAAAAAAGACCCATGTGATCTTTACTAATTGTGGGTAAAGGAGAGAAGAAATTGGAAGAAGCAGAGCATAAAATGTTACAAATTAAATTTCATGAAAGTTATGCCTGCTGCACAGTGAGGCACAGCAATGCATTAGTTAGAATTCATACTGATGTTTACCCCAAGCATTAGGTTGTCTGAGTAATTAGAAATTTAATGTTATATACTAGCCTAACTTTTCTGCCATGTGTTCAATATCAGCCAAAAGGGTCACAATCAAGAATTAATCAATAATTTCCTCTTGACACAAACACAGACTCCAATCCAACATATGGGAATATTTTTTTAAAATCCAATTTGGTGATTGGCTTCCTGCATTCACAGGATAATGAAAGGAGGAGGAAATGATAGGCTTATATTCTTTTACATACTTATGTGATTCATAGTACTGAAGTTTACTTACTGTGTTGGAGGGAATCTGTCTCTTAATTAATACCAGTTATTTTAAAATCATACATTAAAAAAATTACACAAAGCTATACCCTGACACTTAATTGCTGTACAGCCAATTGGCAGAAAGCAATTCTTTGCTTCATCAGTTAGACAAAAAAAGAAGCAGAGCAAAACATCTGCTATTTCAAGAGAAGTGCTGCTGAAGCTTTTAGATTGTTTCCATTGACTTTAGATAGATGTTTATTTGTGTGCCTGCATGACCAGGCAGGTAAGGTTATCTTCTATCTCTGCCCAATAAATTAGAGTGAATTGATGTTAAGAGGAGAAGGGAAAAGCCTTATGCAGAAATTTCCATTTTGTTTTCAATTTCTAATAGGAACTTCTGCAAATGCGAGTTCTACCTAATGTGCTTATTAATGGTTAAAAGCTCCTATTAGGCAAAACTATTACAATGGTATACTAAAAGGGGAAACAACATTATCTCTAAGGTTATGTTTTTCCTCTGTGAGGTTCATGATTCAGTTCATCATGCCATTTATTTAGCAAAATATTTCGAG
>NW_010244158.1:0-16017 GCF_000690775.1 Eurypyga helias
TGACCCATAAGCTCTTGGTCAGCTCTTTGGCCAACACAGTCTTTGTCAGCAGAGTCAGGGAAGACTGAATGAATAATTTTATCATTTAAAGTGAATTCATGATGGTGTGGAGAGGCTGACCAGTCTGTTCCTTCGCTGAGCCAGAGCCTAGCACATTACCATGGCCTTATAAAAAGATACTCTTTTTGCTTTTTGAGCTGTGCCTTACGTGTAGAGGCCTGTGATAGAGATGGGAGGTTCAGACAAATTCTGAAGGAGGGAAGGCATCCAGGAAAAAAGTACAAGAGTGTCTACGTGGGCATCAGAGAAGAGAAAAGGTTTGGAGGAATGACAGGCTTCCATGTCAGAAACTTCTTCCCTACGCACGCCTGTGGGAGTGGGCGTAGAGGGGAGGCTGACTGCCTGACTTGCTTCTGGAAAGCTTCCATGTTTTCATCAGAGTGAAAAGAACATTATTTTTATTATTATTAAAAAGTGCTTCTGTACTTACAGTGTCTGCAAGTGAGTATTACAGTGCTGCTCAGTGGAAGGTTAGCTGAAAGTCAGAGGATATGTTTAGTCTCATGCCTCGGGAGGCTGCAGTCTGCATTTCACCTGTGTGATCTCGAAGCCGAGTACAAGGGATTAGGAGGTTCCTGTGGTCAGTAATGGGATACAGGAGGCCTTCACGCAGGGCAGGGGGGCTCTTCAGTGAGCTGTGGAAGGGGAAAGTGAAGGCTGTGAGGATTACAAGCCAGGAAGGAGGCAAGAAAAAGCGTGTAAGAGGAAAAAGAATGATCCTGCGGAAAGTAAGGTGATTAATGAGCATTTCCAAAGGCTCAAGGCATATGGATTGTCCTTCGTGGGGGCAAGGTATCAGACTGCTCTGAAAGGGGGGGTAGGTGGTACATGGCACAGGGACTGAAGGATAACGCTGATGACAGAAAAGGGGTGGCTTCTCTGTATGCCCAAGTCCATCAGGAAACTCCCCAAGTGAGATAAAAGTTTGCAAGAGATGAATGCTGCCAAAAAATGGATTTTATAAAGTGGTTGGGGTTTTTTGTGTGGCTTTTGGGTTTGGAGTTTTTTTTAATTTTTATTTTCACCTATTGGTGCTGTGTTGAGGCTATATGGTCATATCTACCACATACCCTGATGCTAGTTGAGCAAGATGTCCCATTTCAGCCAAGAGAATGCCAGAAAATGAGAACAATACAATCTTCAGTGGTCAGCGACCCTTGTGAGTAACAAGGGCACTGAAGACAGGGCTGTTTGCCAGGAAGATGCCTTGGATGGGCACTGGTGCTGTGGTACACTTGTCCTGTCCATCCTGGATGTTCCCTTGCTAGTCAAGGAAGGCAGTTGGGATCCCGTTGCTCCTCCTGATGGCAGAAGCAGGTTTGATGAGCCTGCTGTGGGCTGAGCAGCAGGTCTGGTGTGTTGTTCTGCCCTGACTGCAGAAATCGGGGGCAAGGTGGCCCAACAGGTACCCTTGGATAACCCTGACCACCTGGTCTGCATACCTAGTTACACCTCCTCCCGTTTCTTGACCCTCCTTTCTCCACCCCTGTACCTCCTTCTTAGCAGCTGGTTTGTGAAAGGTGGGACTAAGCAATTTGCTTAGATGCTTTCCTGAGCCCTCAGCATCATGGGGCTGGAGTGTCCACAGGCCATTATTCTGGCCATGGTTTTGTTATTTTTATAGTTAGATTAGGGAGAGGTAGCTTTCTGACAGGTGCCCTGTGTACCCCTCTCATCAGCATTACCATCCCTGGTGGCATCAGCCAAAGCAGCGTGTACAAAGTGTGCCACAGAAAAATGGTCGTTGCTGACCAGTGATTTCCTTGCTGGCAACACTGAGGCAGAAGGGTATTCCCGGCAAAAAATGTGCTGCAAATAGTCTTTGTCGCCAGCAATTAAGGGTTGGATATGATTTTAAAGAATTATATTAGCATCTGTTGCAGAAGAACTTAACCCTTCCAAATCAGTCTGTATTTGGCACATTTGGCACATATTTGCTGTGAAGTCCTGCAGCTAATAAAATGCAAAAGTCAAGAAAGCAAGTCTAAGAAATGTCATTTTCTGCATCAAAGAAGGAGGAAATGAAGGAGAGGCAAGACTATGCCTCTGGCAGCACTGTGTTACCTGGAGGGACAGCGAGAAGTCACAAATCCCCAGCAGGAAGCTTGTCAGCTTCCCATGGGAACTTCCTTATCTAGCGGGTCAGGTCCATGCTTACTTGCTTTTCTTCACATTCTCACCCTTTGTGTCTGTTATAGGGGTCAGAAACCCAGCCCTGCTAGGATATAGAGTGGCTGTCTCCAAAGCATGGGATGGTGCTCCCCACTCCGTGATCAGTCTTCTCTCATTTTAGCTCATTAGGGAGCCCTTGCCAATTAGGCCTCCCAAGAATCAGCCAGACAGGGATAAGTCTGCAGTGAATGTATCAGATTGATTGCATGTGTCATTTATACTGCTTGTGAGTAAATGATTGTGTTCTTTGGGTGGTTCATAAATTTGTCTAATTCTTCATGTAATCCTTACCAAAAAAACAAACCCAACCAACAAAAAAAAAACCAAACCACAAAAACCCCCAAAACAACAACAAAAAACCCAACCAAACAAAAAAAACCCCAAAACCAAAAGACCAACCAAAAAAAAACCCCACAACCTAAAAACCCCAAAACAAACCACCACAAGAGACTAGTCAAGGGCACCATTCCTCAGCAAGAATTAAAAAAAAAATGTGAATTTTTTAGACCAAACTATTTGGGTGAGCTGAGAGTATTTAATACCACTTTTGAAAATGGAATCCAATGCACTTTTTTTTAATTATTATTTTTAATTTATTCCTTTTCCTTTTTTTTTTTCCTAATTGATCAATTGGGACAAAATGATCAAAACTCAGGGGAATGACTTAAACTGTGGGAAGAATTAGCTCCAACATTATTAAGAAATAACTCCTCCTCAGTGATATCAGTGTCTAAAAAGAGGACAAATGAGAGGACTCTTTGGGGTTCTGTACCCATTGCTTACCTGGTTTATTACTATTAAGTAATGACTAACGCTTTAATACTGTCTGTAACTGAATTTATGAGCATAAGGCTGACAGATGCAGCCAAGTTTACTAGAACAGAGTAGGCCACTAATGGCCTGCACCTCCTCTGTACATGTGTCCCAGGCTCAGGGTGTGGGGCAGAGCTGGTGTCCCCGACATCCTTCTTGTCAGAGCAATGTGTCACCTAGACCAGGTGTGTGAAGGACAGCTGGTTTGATGCCTACCAAAATATATTTACCCTTGTTTAAGGTTTGGAAGTGAGCTCACGTACTGGCCTGGCTCGGCCAGTGATGTGGCAAGTGACATGAAGGAAGAGGTGCGGAGATGTCCCTTGTGAGTTCTGTGCCCTTACCCCAGTAGCTACTTTGCAGGAACGTGGAGCTATATGAAATTTGTGTTATTACAGCAAAGGGTAGGCATCCTGCTCCCCCTGCCTCTCCATCCTCCTGCCCCCAGCTCTTACAGCGTATTTCTGGTGTGCACATCATTCCTGCGTCATAGCTGTCCTCTTCCCTTATTATTTTCCTACCCTAATTCATCTTGTTCCACAGTGTCAGGCAGGCCTAGCAATAAAATAAAGCAATGGTTTATTAAGCAAAGCCCATAAAATAAAGCAATGGTTTATTAATCAAAGCCCAAGACAAAGGTACTAGCATTTAGAGGACTGATGAGTGTAAGGAGAGCAAACTGAATATGGTTATAGCCTGTGTGCTGAGTGAGGTGCTTCCCTAGCTGTCTCAGTACATCCCACTCAAAGGCTGTGTAGCACATACTGTCTTGAGGTGGATGACCTGATCTCTTCCCACACCAGATAAATTCTTCAATTTCTTGGGGGAATTCAGTTTCCCTCATAATGTTTCTTGTCTTGTTTTTAATACCAGGCCAGTAGCAAAGCACTTTGCCAAGACCTGCTGCTCCTCTCCTGTAGTCGGTCTCTGGGTCACCTTCTTGCCAGCACAAGGGAATGTTTTAGGAGAGAGCTTTGGTAGCTCCGTGGTGTACTCCTGCGTTCACCTGTGCACGTGTTGTCTCCTGTGCACTCTGGGGAGCAGGTGGCGTCATTTCCACATGCGGTGTGCAGGGTGAGAGGACAGGGTGGGCAGGGAGGCTTCCCTGAGAGACATGGCTGTAGGAGTGGTGCTTGCTGCATGCTGGCGGTGGGTAATTCCTCTGAGGAAGGAGAAGTCCTAGTCTTCCTCACATCTGACTCACCCCACAGCCCTGGCAAGCATACCGTCATTACCCTGTGTTAGTGAGGGGGGTACCCACCATTCCCTCCCCTCCCATCTGGAAGGGCTGAACAACTGGGTGAGACAGGCTGATCATTTCTCTGTCTCAGGTGGCCACCACGAGCAGGGTTGGGACCCATCCACCCTGTACCCTCTTAGAGCTGGTGTTGCCTCCTGCTGCCAGCCCCCGTACCGTTGCCACAGTCCTGTAGGCTGCCATCCGGGAGAACCTGCGTGGGGATGTATGCAGCATGAGTGGAAAAGGAAGGTTTGCTGGATGTGGTGGGGGAAGAGCATGCAACAGGTGTCTGTTTTAGAAGGAGGTGGGTGTCCAATGGACGTGAGAAATATTAAGGTCAGTAGTACATCCTCCCATGACCATCAGTAGTGACATTCTGGAATCTGGCTAGGAATTGTTTTCAGAAGAGCGTGGATTGAAACCTGGAGTTGCTCAACATGACGCAAAGCTCCAAGTGCTCTATCAGTAGTTGCTTGGCATAGGGACAGGAAAGCTGACTTTTGTAAATACTGTTTTAACCTATCTGTGTCTCTTTAACAGAGGCTGAAGTGTCTGAGGAGGAAGATGTAAAGCCTCTTGAGAACCTGAAGTTCAATAAATTACCAGGAATAAAAGGTATCGGTATACGTCTAAGGCTTTTGGAATAAATGGTGTGGAATCACAAAAATCATGAATTGTGGGCTTCACCCCAATCCTGGTGAAGTCCAGAGGAGTCTCTGCATGCTTCTTCAGATGGAGGATGACATCCCAAGTGTGCAATAGGGTTGTTAGTTTCCTTAAAGGACCAGACAGCTTTATGAATAAGTTTTGTATTTTAGCAAGTTGTGACTAGCTGTTTGTGGCGAGAGGAAGTTGTTGTTGTGGTGCCTGTTATTGGCTCTTTGCTGAGGAATTTCAAAGAATAATTAGGGAGCGGAAAGGAGTGTAGAGTCCTGGAGAACCAGTTCCTGGCCAAGGGCCTCAATTTTTTACGATCTTTTTGATGTAGTCCTTTGTAAGAAATCTTGAAAGCAAATACAGAGGTACTAGGCAAAGAGCATTTATCCTGAACCGATGAGGTAAGATTTTGAAGGGTAGGTACCTGCTATGCCAAACAAGGGGCATGCTCTGAATCCACAGAATAAACAAATGATGACTGGTGTCAACTCAGAGCAGAGCAAATTTAAGAGGGGACTTGTAGTTAGGAGAAGTTGGTACTTGAACCAAGAGCGTTGTAGAAAGTTGAAGGATTTAGAAGAGGGAGTGGAAAGTACATTGGGAAGTGGCCTGAGGCCCTACAGAACCAGCAGGAAGACTTCCCTTGGTCTTTGGATCAAAACATGAGTGTGGAGGATGAAGAGCACCCAAAGGGTTGCAAACATCAGTGCAGCTGGGGAGAGGAGGAGGAGGGTGAAGGGCACTGAAGGTACAAAGAGAAGTAAGAGCGATTTCTTACTAGCTGAAAACCCCTCAAGGGTCCAGAGGTTCCCATGACATTCTCATGGGCTTTCTCCTTCCAAACACGCTGCGGGGCTGCTTGTGGCTAACCTGGGGAGAGTGTTTGGGGAAACTACAGTAATCACAGGAGTTACTAGGATACTCTGTTGCATTAAAGAGGGGATTAAAATTCAACTAGAAGGTATGGACCTATATGGTGTAGAATTGAGGGTGGGCTGGAATATCATGTGAAAGGTTGCTGTCGCCTTTGGCGGCAGCAGTTGGAAAAGATGCGATAAAAGCAGTTGCAGGAGAAGGCAGGATCAGTGTATAAGAGGTTTTAAAGAAGAAGGGTTACAGGAGACAGGCCTGAGGCTTTCTGAACTGTGAAGGAGATCAGTATCTAAAACTATTTTTAAAAAACCCCAAACTGCGGAGTGAATAGTGAAATGTGTTAATTTCCTCCAGTTTTTCCTGTTGAATGAAGTAAAAAAAAAAAAAAAGGACACACTCCATGCTGTACAGTTGGTATAATAAATGAAGAGCTAATCAGAGGATGTACTTCCTTTCCCAACACATCGTCAACTGCTGCAGCCTGCAGTCGCAGGTGGTGGAGGTACGTGAAATAAATGCTGTGGGTTGATTGTTGGAAGTCTGGCGATTCTGCGGCAGAACGCAACTTTTGTGTTGTAGCACCTGACGAAACAAGTGGTGGTATTGCTCACAAGCAGGGACCGGGAGGTAGCTCCCGTAACGACCCACGTCCAGCCCTGCACAATTGGCTGGCGACTCACCGCTTCCCACTCGACCCTCCCGGTCACACGCGTCGTTTCTCTCGCGCTTTTAGTGATGGCCACGGCGCTGCCAGCGCGACAGCCCCAGCGCACCGCTCATCTGATCTGCTGCGGCGCTTTCTCCTCTGCGTAGGCCACTGCAGAGCAAAGTTTGTGGTGTTTTCATCCTCTTCTGCATAGGGCTTCTTCCTTTGGTCCCGCTTTAATTTATATTAGCATCTGCCTTCGTTAACCCTGTGGGCCTGTCCCTCGTCTTTGGCCTTGTGCTGAGTCCGGTAGCTGTTTTCCTGCAAATGGCAAGTGTATTTTCAAGGCCTAGGCTTTAAACTGCTGTTCTGTTAAAAAAAAAAAAAAAGTAAGAAGTGGTATAATATTCCTCTCACGCCCTTGACATGAAAATAACAATGTGAACAATGGGAGCTGGCTGGAGCCAGCCTGACGCTGGAGCGCACCGCGTGGAAGGAGGTTGAAGAGGGGGGAAGAAAAAAAAAAGCAAGCCACACGCTACGGAGGGAGGATGTTCGGCAGACTATTTGCATCAGAGTTCGAGAGCTCACACAATAAAAATGAAAGTGCAGAGCGCGGGCCAGCTGCCTGCGATAAGATCGCATTGTTGGAAAGGGGAGAAACGAACTGTCTCCACGCTAGCCGGGCCGGCAGCGCAAGTACAAAACAAATGGTGAGATCGCACATGCGGCCCTTCTTCCTTGGGCGCTGACGTACTGAGTGGTTTTGATTGATTTTTGGATGTCACGGTATGCCAAAGCCAACCTGGGAGAATTACAGCAGATGGTATGGCGTGCAGGGGAATTGCGTGGAGCATGGATACGGAGGGAAGCTAGAATCAATCATTTTTAACAAGTAAATGCAACTTTGTGCAGTTCCCCAGCAGCGGTAGGGCTGTAACTGATGCGATGGCTTTATTGCAGCTGTTTGTGGGTGCGTTTGGCCTCGAATGGGGAGGAAAGAAGGCTCCGCTGTGGCTCGAACAGAGCTCTCGTTTGTTCTCTGTGCAGCTCTGGGATTCGGTTCCTTGCATCTGTGGCAAATCATCTTATTTACCACCTCCAGTGACCAATTCAGATGTCTACAGAAAAGGCAGTTAAAGAAATTCACAGATGCTATTAGAGATAATGGGCTAGCTGGATTTTTTTTTAATCATATATTTAGCATATGCTGTGATAAGACTGTGGTGTTGGATTTGAACTCTTAATTTTCAACTCTTGTTTCTTTCAATGAAAATAATTAAAATAATTTAAAAAAAACACCTTTACATTATATTTAAAATTCCTGCATGCCTTCCTCTCAGGCATTACATAAGGTTGTGGGGGTAAACTCTGTTTGCATTTATTCTGGTCTGAATTCCTAGGTGATTGCCACACCAAAATAAATAGGCGCATATCATAATTTTCAGATGACCCTGATTTTAGCCAAGTGCACCAACAACGTCCCTTTGCCAAAAAATTGGGTCTGATTCCTTAGTATGTGTCTTAATCTCAGACTTGAGTGACTCACATTTATTAAGAAAATTTTCCTCTAGGATTCAATACTTAATTTTAATGCTATTTTCTCAGATTTTTTGTGTATCAAGACACAAAAATGCTGGTAGATGCAGGTCTTCCCAGTTTGTTTTCCTCAGTCAGTTATACATCTCCTAAGAAACGCAGGCTGTCTTAAGAGGACGTATCCTTTACCTTCTGCCTTTGTTCTATATGTTCATACTGAAATAATTTATTCCCTTGATTTAATACGTAATATCTACTAAAACAAGGCCGCCTCTGCTCACGTTGATGAGAAACGAGGCCAGCGAGCTAACTCAGGATTGTCCGGTATCTTGTGTTGCTGGCCAGTGTTGTTGGTTTAATGCTCTGTGGATGACTTTCTGGGCCTCCTACAGTACTTTTACACTCAGTGATAAATAACGATGCCTGTGTCATTGCCAAGGAGACGTGTTTATTGCAGTGCCTGCCGGACATGTGTCTCCACCCTCGTGCGTGCAGGTGCTAGCATGTAGCAGTGCTCTCACCTGCTGTGTCCTCAGGGGCTCCTTCTCTCCTGCTCCAAGTTCACAGCTTCTTGGAAAAAACCTTTAGGAAGAGTGCTTAGGATGAAGCACCTGAATACCATGACACCAGCTTTATGTCTCCTCTGATGTAAAGTGTGGACAACACCTTCTCATTATTGCCTTCTCTGTCCTTGGGCATGAAGAATACCTGATGTAGGGAGACCCAGCCTAAACTGGGACAATTGGGGAACTTCATCATGGGGCATGGGACCATTGTTTCCTGTGTTGCTACCCTATGGAATGTAAAGGTCCCATTTTCATAGCCTTTTTTTTCTCGCTGTCAGAGACTTTGACAGGACTGGCCCTGCGGTTTCACGCCACAGGCACTGATGGTGGCTGCATGGAGCTGTAGAGGTTTGTGAATGCCTCGGGTCAGGATTATGACAGGAATCATAGGTGTGGATTGAGCCGCTTTAGCAGAACTGTTTAATAATTACATTCCTGTGCTCAGAATTCAATGCAAGATGCATCTCTCTGAGTGGAGATGCTGGTCCTGTGCTCATGTTTGGTGTGATTGTTTTTTAAAATTATTTTTCTGAGCTGTTGAGCTATTATTGTTGATGTGCGCTCACCAAGTGAGTATGTATCTGTGAGAGCTCACCTGACTACTGCATAACCCCACAGGTCTGGTGGGTAGAAGAGAGACTAACAAGTCAAGCTTCAGATTGCTCCTCATTCAGTGTAAAAAATGTGAGCAAATTATTTAACCTTTCCATGTCTTTAGAATTCTTCCTCTTTAAAATAGGGATTGTGGAATTTAGTTCTGAAAGGATGTTCTGCTGTTTGGATTAAGGTGTTACAGAAGGAAAGAGCACCTCTTCAGATTCATGTGAACTCAGTTCTGCCAGGTCAGCCTTTGCTCAGTTAGACCATGCTTATTGTCAATTGTATCAATGTTAAGGAGAAAAAGAGCCCTAACTAATTAGTCTGTGGGTAATGGGTGGGGATTGTGGCCTGCAGATTAATTAGGATGTTTGTTCTTTCTGTTTACTGACACTTGAACTTAAGTAGTTACATCCTGTAGAATACCATTACTGAAACTGTTTCCTGGTGGTTTAGGTAGTGTAACCTTCCACAGTCAGTTCCATATCTAGAAAATTGACTGGTTTTGGGGTTTTGTTTGTTTGTTGGTGTTTTTTTTTTAATTTTAGACAGGTTTTTTAAAAAATGGACTTTCATGGAAGGTGAACCTTTACACAGACGTATATCTGTATACATTTTTATGAGCCATGCACTCTAGTAGGGAACAAAGTCCCCACTGTTCTGTAGGATAATCTTAAAAAAACCCAGCAGAAACATGCATCATGAACTATAAAATACTCTAAGTTCTCAGTAAAATCTGTTCAACTATTTTTCTCCCTCCTAAAGAGAGACTTTTCCATAATCCTTTTCCATATATACATGGATTTATTTTTCATTATTATTTTTATTAAAAGAATTGTGTTTTAAGAACTGCTGAATCCACAGGCCTTAAACGAAGAATTAATGTCTGAATTGTCATCATAATGTAATTTTTAGGTTGAAAGTCCTTCTGGTATGGGATGCTTGTAGCCTAAAAGCTTTCTGCTATATAAGGAAATGGATTTTATTTAACTTTCCCAACCAGGGTCTATGTGCACAAGAGAGGAGCATACAAATTCAGACTAAGAATAGAAACTTTCTAACTGCATTAATGAGTTTCTGCCATAGCTCTGTAACCTAGTATTCAACAGTATAGTCTATATGGTTACTCATCTCTACTTTCAGGAAGGCTAGAGGTCACAGGTGTGTTTTCTTAGTCATGTTAATGTATTAAGGGTCTTTTTGTTTGAAAATCCATGGTTGCAACTATTTGGATGTGGGCTTTGCTCTGTCTTCCCCCTGGTTGTTCCTCCCAGTGTGTTGGCTCACTGAGATTTGGCAGTGAAGGTGGTGGTGAGGCTCTTGTCTCAGGGTACTGTCAAGTCTCGGGACTCCTGAAATCCCGGTCCTTGCCTGACCAGCCTGTGTTTTCAAAAGTGGGTGGCAGGTGTAGCTGCTGAAGACCAAGCTGCCAGGTAACCTGTGCAGCTAAAATTCCCTATCCTTCATGCATTCCTCTTCAGCGCAGTGGGCAGTGCTGGGGTCATGCACGGTTGTACCAAAATTAGCTCTTTAGCTCCCCAGTACAACCACCTATGCCAGCTGGTGGGATCCAGCCTCTTGAGATCAGTTCCTCTGGCACCAAGGGGGCAGCTGGTGTCTCCTGAGCTTTCTCTGAGTAAGGGGGACACAAGGTGCATTGGTGTGGGAGCAGGTAGGCTGAGTCTGGCCCTTGGGCTTTGGCAGCTGCCTAACTCCAAAGCTCCAGCTGATTTTTTGGGGTAAGAGACCCTTATCTGCCTTCCCTTCAGGCTGTATCTACTGAAGGGGTGATACTGCTACGAGGTATTTACTTGTGGTTGCAGTGTTTAGCTTATTAGTATTTCGTGGTGCTTCAGGGAGATGAAGCCAATTGTGCCCCGTATTGACCCACACATTATACCTTCCCAGTCTAGGGAAGCGAGGCGTAACTCCACTTTCCCCACAGCACATGCTCCCTCCCCACTGACTGGGAAACACGGAGACAGCGTGTGAAATACTTTGGTGGCCCAAGGCATGAGACGAAGGTGCGGTGCTGTGCTGAGCTGCCAGTGAGCTGACCCCTGCCTGTGAGAGCCCACCAAACCTCTTCTCGCTTGGTAATGAAGCACAACAGGCCGCTTCACACGTCCACCGAGATGGCGTTTCTTGTACTTGCATGCTTCACACTGATTCCTCTCTCACACATCTCATTTAACCTTCCACTGTAATTCATCAGTGAGTCCCTTGGCATTGGGGGATTTAAGTGGTTTCAAACCCAACAACGGGAATCTCAGACTTACAAATTCATGGCTCGGGTGAATGTGATGGTTGGGTCCGTACGCAGTTCTCTACAGTAGGTACTACCGCTACACACAAAGGATACTCAAAAGCAGAAAAGAACTACAAATGTCATGAATAACTTTTGCCTCGCCCTCTCCTCCAGCAATGTCCAGCTCTGCCTTTCTGTAGGCCACTAGCCAGAGGGCTAAATTGCAGGACATGAACAAGTAGGATTGAAATGGGCACCCCATGCCGCTGTTGGCGTTGTGCGCTGTGGGCTGGTTTTCCCCTGAGAGGGTGGCCACGTTGCCCTTCCCTGCAGCTGCCACAGGGTCATTTGAGGTGAGTATCGGGGCAACAGTGGTGGGATGGCATAGTGTGGTGTGGCATGCCCCCTGTGATGGCAGGGAGCTGCAGTTCCTCCCTGGCCTTCCTCTCCCCGCAGTTTCCCCTGGGCTGTTGCACACGGGCAAGGGGGCTACCGTGGCTTTGGGAAGGAAGGAGAAGCCATCTAATCCAGCCCTGCAGCCCCTCCCTGCATCATTGGCATGAGGTAGCCCAGGAACTCCCCTCACTCTTTCTCTTCTCATGCTGTAAAGCACATGGCTTTGAACAGCCGTGGGAAACTATAAATGCATCAGCTGGAAATATCTCCAGAAAAGTCTTTTTTTTCTTTTCTCTTTATTGAATTTGACTCATCAGGGTGACATCTACTGAGACTCTAGTTGCATGTCCTCCCAGTACATACCACGTCTTCCTCCTCCGTGTGGAAAGCACAAAAGCTCCTCATCAGTTGGCCCCGCATGCGATGCGTTTGCAGCACCTCAAGTTATAGGATGATACCTGTAAACAGAAGAATTCAAATGGAGCCACAGGCAAAGCTTGGCATTGTGGACAGGGTATGTACAATAGGATTGGAAATGGGTTCCAGTCATTTTGCTCTGGAGTAGCTCAGCTCCATGACAGCGGCATTATTGGAGCTCAGGGGGCAGCAAGGTGATCCATGAGTTTAACCTGCTTCGGCTCACAGCAAGTGCAGGTGAAAGGTGGTTGTGCCAGTGGCACTCGTCACTGCATGTATAATATACACTCATTGGGGAAGTGCAGTACAGCAATGGTAAGCATTTAACACTCAGGGCCCTCTACTAAAAAGTTCATTTTCCTGGAAACAAATTAAATTCCCATTTTGTCAATTCCTTACGTTTATTACCAAAGGCAGTAGAAGCTTGTTCATATAGGGACATTCTGCCAGTCATACTCACATAATTATAGCAGGGTGGTTAGAAACGTCATTCCTTGTACAGATGCTTTTATTCCAGTGTAACAGTGCCTTTTGACAGAGCTTACACATCTTCAAATGACAAAGTAAATTAAAAAGTGTCTTTTTACTCTAGGACTCACACTGGAATATCTCTACCTAACTCAGCTCCGTTTTATGCTGCCGTGACTTTTATGGATGGCACAGATAGAGGTGCCCAGTAACACAGTCTCCTTGATGAAATGATACTACTGACAAGGGCAACATGTAACCATTGGTCTGAAATTTGGGGGTTTCCCCATCTCTGCTACAGATTCTTCTGCTTTTGAAGGGATCATCATGTAATCTGCTTATGTGTGTTCATTTGCCCTTTTCTAAAAGCTAGGAAAACCTCTTTTTTTCAAGTCTCCCAGGGTGCTGCCAGGTTTGAGTCCTTCAACTTCAGATTTGTGAATGGAAGGGACTATTAGCTTTACTGCTTGATTGTATTATATTATTATTTTTAATATTGCAGTCGTTATTTAACAAACACAATGCTCTATAATCTCTATCATAAAGAAATCCCATTTCACAGAGAAAGAACCATATGCTTTAGTTACAATCAGGGTTGCTATTAAACACCAGGCTGTTGCTAATTTTTTGCTGGCATCCAGGATCTCAGAGTCATCCCCTTATTTTACTGCCTGTGACTGGGAGCAATAGTGGAGAGTGCAACAGGAAGAACAGTGTCTCTGAACGGGCTCTTACACCATCCCCTTTAAAGGGACATGTGGATCCACAGGCAACAGCCTTTGCAATGATGAAGACTGCTTCCTTGTGGATTTGTGTCTTTGGGGAAGACTGAGCATGGTCTGCATCTTGGTGGGTTCTCAGATGTCTAGTAAGGGTTCTACTTTGAGGGTGTGTTTGCGCTCAGGGAGGGCAGTAATGGAGTGGTAGCCCAGCTTTCCTCCTGCTTCATTGTGCAGAGGCCTCCAGGACCATGGCTGGAATGAGGAGTTAATAAAGCCAGGTTTTCTCCACCCCTGTGGAATAAAGCCCCTTTCGTTTCAGCATGAGAGTAATTTGGGCAATCTGGAGTAATCTAAGGCCCCTTTAAATTCTCTTCACTTATATTGATGTCACTTTGAGGTCTTCTGTGGAGTCCCATATCATTTATGTTGATATAAAGGAGAGATGAATCGGTCTCTATGTGCTTTGCTGAATGGGAGGAGACAAAATTAAACACAATGTCACTGTTGCCTCTTCCTTCCTATCCCCATTTCCCTCTGGTTATCCTGTTAAGCGATTCGGAGTAGCTCATTTTCTTTGACTCTCTTCTCTCACCCGTTTTACAGTCTTTGCGTTACGTCCTTTAATAGTCCAGATGCTGTTGTGAAGGGCCTATTAGAAACGCCGAGGTTTGATAGCTCTATCATTTGAACTTGTCTGGGCTTCTGTTTAATCTCTGCACATGGTATGTCACGATGAAGAATAATGCGGGAAAAGATGATGTGTCTCTTATTCAATAGCATTAATCTCTTCCTTCATTCCTCTCTCTATTGCAGAATGAAACAAGGATAGCGAAGTTTAGATCTTGTCTCTTTTGATTGCTTAATTCATTTTATAGCTGTGTACGTGTAACGGGGCTTTGACAGGTATATCTCTGGGAAAAACTCTGACCCAGTTCTTGTCCGCATGGGCAGAATATTGAATATTCTTACGGATGCGCTTCCTTTATCATGGGATTTTTTGTTCTTGCAATTCGTTTTATTGTCTGTTAAGTTCTTTGTGAGCAAGGTGACATTAACAGGATCACAGTCAGCAGGTACAATGGAGAATCGTGAATACAGCGAGATGCAGTTCATTATAAAGCAGTAGGCAGGTTTCAGAGGTGTTCTGTTTTAAGGCCACATGTTTGTTCCTCAAGTGCCTTGTAATCGCATCCTAGAGGAAAATGGTTTTAGTAGATGTGTTAAAATAATGAGTTCCGTTTCTAAGCGCATTAGGAGTTATGTAGCTGCATTTATTTTTTTAATGCGAGACCTCCCTTTCAGACATCCAAGGTTGCTCCCTGACACGAACAAATCTCTAACGTAATGGCTATGAAACGTTCCCAGTTTATTGTCGTTTTCACACTGCCGAGCATCTTTTCTGCAGTTACCAAATAAAATAATTTGCCACCTTGGACTCAAAACAGTTGAGCAGAATTTCAGGGCAAGGCAAGCTGTACTAATGATGGTGTGAGCTGTGTATCTGTGCCACTGCCCTGCACGTCAGCAAACAATATGCAAAATCCTGTATTGCTGCAGTGGGGGTGTGGTGGGTGGGGAGGGAGGGGGTTGTTGGAGGGAATGGGACAGAACCCCAAATAGGTGCTATTTACTTGGAAAACAAAATGATCCCTGAGGGGTTCGGGTCTGTGAACCCAGTGCTTAGTCATGCTGTGCTCCCTCTGTTTGTCTGCCTCCGTGGGGGTTTACTTTGGCTTGTTTGTTTTTTTCCTCTCAGTTTTTTTGGTCATACATCCTCCTCTGACAGGAATAATTACTGAAAGACCTTTTTTCCTTCACATGTATAGCACGTGCCTGTGTTCATGGGGTGACCTCTGTGCCCATGTTTAAGGAGGAGGCTGCCTTTGTTTCTGATGCCTTCTTCTAGAAATGTGGCTAATTATGTTGGGGTTTTCTGATACTTTTTCTACATGCTGGATTGCTGTTAGACTCATCACATGTCAGAGATTTAATGCAATCCATTACAGCATTAAATAATTACTCATCTATTGTTGCAATAAGTAAACTGATCATAGTGATGGTTAAAGAGCATATATTGATAATGTAGGAGATACAGAAATTGCAGAAATGTCACTTAATGCTGCTTTTCTTGCTACTTTTAATGGCTAGCATAGTTTCCATCCTCACTTGTAGCCTCCATTGATCTCTGCTTATTTTTCCATTAATGTATTCATCACTTCCTTGCTGGATGTCTCTCTGTAACGGCATGCCTGTATGGTGGTTATTTCCATTGTTTGCCGGCGCCCTCTGTACGTATTACTGCTTGGTTTTCCTGCTGTGCCTAGTTGGTAACACCGAGGGGCCCTTTGGGCTGTGATGTGTGATAAGGATATCACTGAAGAATTCATTTCATGCTTCCCCTGTACACACGTTATGCGGTTGCTGTTGGAAACATTTGAAATAGCTTAATCTTTATTGTGTATTTCATTGTTTTTAATAGACACAGTCTCTGTTCAGAGAAAAGAAGGATCAAGAAAACTAAATTTGCACAAAGTGTTTGGGGTTCAGAAAGCAGAACAAAATGTCCCCAAAATTGCAGAACGTTTCCCCCCCAGCCCCTCCCC
>NW_010244159.1:0-9491 GCF_000690775.1 Eurypyga helias
GTTTAATAGAAGGGATGGAAAAAAAGAGATAAATTCTCTGAATGGCTTTGCCTTCCAGAGTAGCACAGATGCTTTGCACGGCTGCAGCTAAAAAGTATCTCAACATCATTCCCTTTGTGGGTGAGAGAACTGGCAAAACCTCTGACCGTTGGGCAGTTTTATGAAAACAGCTCTCAGGAAAAAGAACAAGGAGCTAATTTACAATTTACTTCCAATTTTATCCTTGGTTTTTTTGGTTTTTTTTTTTGTTTGTTTGTTTGGTTTTTTTTTGGTGTGTGTGTGAAGTGCCTTTTTTTTTCTCCTGAGACAGACTCCTACAATTTTACAAAATTGTTTATTTCTGTTTCTAGAGCAGAGGAATAAACAATCTTCTCATACACCTAGTGTTTACTTATATAAAAGAGAAGTATATTATGAATAACTGATAAATCAACTGGACATGTGGCTCGAAATTGCAGTAAAGAGAAAAAGTTGCTCTACTAAGGTATGTGAGAGACCATCTGAAATACTTACTGTTGTAAATTAGGGAAAGGTTCTAAATAAGGTCTGCATATCTGAGTCTTAATTTCTTGGGTTATTTGGATTACATGGCCTTTAAAGATTGTTTATATTCCAGCTAATTACATTTCCCCAGACCAGAGCCAAAAAACTTATTTACTCTTGTACTTACACTTTGCTGGTAAAGAAATGGGAAATATTCAGCTGCCACAAGGTCCCATGTGATGCTGATGGAAGACCCTTCCCTGTAGCCCATGTTAAGCACCCTGTTCAGGAAAGACGGAAGGAAAGCTGATGGAGTGTAGGTTGGACCTGAGCAGCCTCTGTTCACAGCAGATGCAGTGGCCAGGCCTGTCCCTTTCCTGAGCATGGCAAGGACCGACAGCACCTCAACCCAACAGGGACACATCTGTCTGCTGGGCTCCCCCGGGGTCGGAGGCTGACAGCCCCTTGGGTCCTGCAACGCTCTCATGGCAGCGTGGGGCTCACCACCATGACTCACGGTGCTTTGCTGCGTTGCATGGAAACCTCTGCTCACCAGACAGGAGAAAGAGCTAAGAAAGCAGTCCTGGGAGTCCTCTTTTCACCGAATATTCATTCATTTTTGCATTTTCCCCTAACTCATGCAATTTTTCTGTTATGCAGGGCAACCTGCGTGATTTCTCATATCAAGCCTAAAGTCATCTTTGCCCTCTACTGGCATCCTGTAGAAATACAGGAGCACATCAGGCAATAGCTCCATCACTACAGCTACTCAGAATCCCCGGACAGAAGGACCAGAGAGAGGACACAGAGACCACATGCAGTCAGTGGTGGGACCATGCCCTTGAGGTGGGTAGCAAACCTGCATGAAAGCCCAGTGAGTGAGCAGCTTCCAACAGCTCCGCTAGCAGTACCGTCCTGGTGAGATAGGGCACAGCAACCCCTTCCCCTCACCCTGTTCAGGTGCTTGCAAGGGAAAAATCTGTCACTTTTTAAAGTGGTGTCTGATTTCAGGTTATTTATGAACAAGCCAGTCTAGAAAATGAGAAATTGCTCTGCCAATGGCTGTTCAAAGTGTTTCTCTCTTTATTTCTAGGTATAATGCACTCTGGCTGGTTGGTAAACTCGGGGAATGGGAGCAAGGGTGGTCTAAAAAAATGGCCTGAATGTCTACCATGGACGTGAGAGCAGGCTGATAATTGTAGGTGGCACTTTTAATCCTGAAGGACCACACAGTGCTTGAACATAGTATAGACTTGAAACGTTGCACCGAAACTTGCTGGAAAGCCAGCTTTGGGGTGGGATGCAGTGGCTGCTCAACAATATATAGACATTTGGGACAAAGTGGAAAGAACATTTTATTCACTTGAAATTATGTGGGCACTTCAGCTTGGCAGCAGATTACTGGATAGGTGGAGTGAACACACCAATACTTCTGAAAATCTACACCACAGTTTCATGATTCAGGCTGATCTATTCCTGTCTTACAAGTTGTGGAGGGATCTTTCCTTCAGCCCTAGCTATAAAAAACAATACATTTAAGTTTCTGATAAATACACTATGAAAAAACTCACAGGAAAGCTCGTTAATATAAAATAGCTTGAAATAGCTAGGTAGCTAGTATTAAATAAGCCAATGTTAGTCAGTATCATTATTTTTTTTTTTAATTTATAAACTGTATCAGAAATATATATGAGAATACATAGGAGTAACAGTTTTCAGAAAATAAATATAATTGTCCTCTTCCCCCAATCTGTACATCAATAAGGCCTAGCGAGGGACACCTCCAGCAGTGGCACAAATAGCTTAGCGAACAGCAGTTGTTTTCTTGGAGAAAAAATGTTCAAATGGCAGCTGTAATTCAAAGCTCGTGGTGCTATTTGTACTCTTTAGCTGCATATTTTTAAAACAGAACTATCAAAATAACTTATTTTAATCAGGTCTTAAAACAACAATTAGAAAACCTGGACTATTTGTTGAGATGTTGCCAGTGGACACGTTACTGTGCATACGTGTGCATACCCTGTGCCCAGCCCAGATGTTTTGCCTTACCAAAACCTTTATAGCTGTGCCATTGGTGCTATATCCTCCTTAACCCTGACGACAGGAAAAGTAGTAGAAACTCTCCATTCTTCAGTTTCTCCTACTGTGCTTTTCTGCAACCTGTTCTGATCAGTCTTCAGCCTCCACACTTAGGATGGACTTCCTCTCCACCTTTTTCCATTGCTTCTGCTTTTTGCAACTCAAGTTGACCTCAAAACCAACTGTCACCATGGAGGTAGTAAGACCTTCTTGAGGAGTTTTCTGCTTTGGCTTTTGCCAGCAGGAGCTGCCAGTGTGGGTAGTATATTATCCTGAGCCACAGAGAGACACTCAAAGGTACCATTGAATCCTGCCCCAGCAGGATCAACTACTTATTTTCCTCTGGGAGGATCTCTTAGTCTTGTTATGTCCACAGAGACTTAACTTGCAATACAAGCATTTACCTTAAAAGTACATGATCTCTCAACTCTTGACTCTGCAGTATCACTGGATTCTCCAACCCTTTCCATCATCTTGTTAACAAGATTTGTGTCTGAGACAGATGGCACCAAAACTTCACCAGTTCCAGCCACCACCTAGTGCAACTATTCTGCATTCCCCATCCTCTTTGGAAACTGTGTCTGTCTTTACAATAACAGACACTTGTCTTTGGACCACATTTTGGCAGAGCCAGAAGGTTTAACTTTGCATCCCAGACATCACTCCCATATGACTTTGCCCTTGGACTCTAATGTTCTGGTGGCTCACAGGATTACTGTATACTTCAAGAGCTTAGACCTTGGCCTAAACTCCAAAAACTGGGCTTTTTCTGTTATTGATTTTGCATCTCCAGAGCACAGGGAATTTGTGGAACTGATTTGCTACCAAAATCAAACCATTACATCCTTTCTGCCCTGTAGAACTGATTTTTTCTCTGAACTAAAAATACAAGTATCTGAGATACTCCATACAGTTACCC
Source organism: Eurypyga helias (assembly GCF_000690775.1). Lineage (NCBI taxonomy): Eukaryota > Metazoa > Chordata > Aves > Eurypygiformes > Eurypygidae > Eurypyga > Eurypyga helias. The sequence goes on from NW_010244159.1 coordinate 3,482, forward strand.
AAAAGGCTACATCTCCCTCTTACTCATGCAGATCTTCAGAAATGCCCTATACTACAACTAGTGAATGGATGCAGGTGCTCAATAAAAAGATCATCTTGATCCTTACCTCCAGCTGTTGGTCTCCCACCTAGAGATCCTTCTCAGAATCTCAGGTCCACTGAGACCTTTCTTTTTTGCTGGCTTCTCTGCAGCCTTAGAGAAGCAGTGGATAAGCTCTGTTTTGGGATGTGAATGTTCACATTAACATCAAGCTTCACAGCAGAAAAAATACAAGGCTTTTGGTGTGCTTGCATTAATTACCATAGCTTTCATGGGAGAGGCAGCCCACTGGCCAATGTATTACGTATCGAGGTAGTCCGTTAGACCTATAAAAATGAGTCACAATATCAAATTATTTATCAAAGAAACATCTCCTGGATTGCTTGTTTGCTTGTCTGTAATAAGCTCCAAATGTACCCTGCTTCCACAGGATCTAAGAAATGACGTCTTAGGTAATTTAATTTAATTTTAATAACAGCTGAGAAACTACAGTTTTGCCCCTGCTTTTGTGTAAGGTTACATTTTCATTCACATTGACCCTTTGGTCGCCCATTTCTTTAATTGGAAAGAAAGAGAACTATTTTTCCTCTGTAATTCACAAATGAGGCTTTTATTCACTCGTAGCAAGAGTTCTTGAGATGAAAGCGAAAGAGGCACCTGGACTATTGAAGTCACTAGCAGAACTCCCACTGCCTGCAGCAGTGTCAGAATTTTGCACTAAGGATTAAGCGTATCCTAATCTATCCTGATCTTTTATGCTAAAAACCGGCAAGGCAGCATTTGAAATTTTATCAGATTAGACACACACATACTCAACAAATCTGAGGCCTTTTAAAGATAAATCTTGTGCCTCTAAGAGGTCTGAGTCATGATGTCTGAGTGTTTGGAGATTGTGACTTAATTCTGCTGAGAGGTATACCTTCTCAGGCTAATGATCTCACCGAAGCTGATGCCTGAGGAATCGTGTTGGCAGCAGAAAAACAGAAGAGGCAAGCGTACCTTAGTAGTCTGATGTAGCAGAGGCTTGGCAGGCCTGATTCCCCATGGACACTTCTGCCCTTCAGATTCACCAACTCCCCTTGAAGTAGGTATTTTGTTTCCTCTCTCCTGTTGCTGTCTAGGCGTGCTAGGGAGGACCACTTACACTCCTATAAACACGTATTAATAACTTAATCTTTGCAGTTGATAAATGTAAAACAGTACTGTCGTGGAGGAACCCAGCAAGGTCATTTCCAAAGCGATAGTTTCTTCCTTTTATCCTTCCTACTGAGGGAGTACATTCCTGGCTTCTTTCCTTTGGGGACAAAATCCAGCATGGAGAGAAACAAGTTTGGTTTTACTTATTTTGACTGATAACAACCCTGAGCTTGAGTCAGGCCATGTTTCAACTCTCACTGGCAGATGTGCAAGAGGTGCCCACGTACTGCCCTGTACTTGTATGGTGAAGACATCCCAAGGTGTTTATCTGACCTGCGTACTTTCTGAGATTTTTTTCATGCTGCATCCAAAGGAAGGGCTGAAAATAATAATGTCAGGGCAGACAGTATCTCCTGTGTGATCAGGCATATTCCATGGGCATTCAGCTTCCTAGATGTAAGTAATCCATCATTTATAAAACCAGTGAGGGATTTTGGCCTTAAACGAAGGCTGTTCCAAATTCTCATTCCTCTGGGGTTTGGAAATTTGATTTCCAGCACAGATTTATTCTTAACCAGTCTTACCTATTTTTAGTAAGATAACATTGTCCTTCAGCTTAAGTATTCTCTTCCTTTCATAGTGTTATGTCCCGGTGTATTTACTTACAGTAATTGTAAGTCCACTAATTTGTCCGTATTTTGCTAGACTAAACAAGCTGATGTCCTTTATCTTCTCCTTAACTAGCATATTTGTCTTTCTCTATTCCACTCCAGTGTGCACAGGAGTAATCAGGTATTTTTACAGGTTGAAGCTCATCAGATAAAGACTCATTTTTCACTCCAAGAAATTCCACAAGGAAAACTATATTGTAGCAATAAACTCTTGGTACTATCGCTATGTCATCAATAGCAGTAAACTATATCGTATCTCCTGCTCATACTAAAAACAACTGATGCGTTTACTTCTTTCTTCTCCCCTTTCAAGGGACCCTGAAAATGCATCAAGGCTGAGGTATCATGCTGAGGCCTTAGTTTACTGGCTCCTGTTTTTTTCCAGCTAGAACCGTAATCCTGGAATCAGTCACTTGCTTCTTCATGATTCACGCTGTATTTTTAACATACTTCAGTGTATGAGAGCTGACATCATGTTTTAGGTCAGCTTTAACGCAGAATCTAGCTGAACTTTCCCAAGCTTCTCTAGGGGAAGAAAACCAAACCCTACATATTCCAGGGAACAGCCCCGCAAGATGAAGAATAAGAGAGATTAAAAGCAAGACTTAATTTTTCTCAGCAAAATATTTGTTTTACCTCGCGGGAGGGAAAAACCACAAGAACTACAGCTACAAAACTCTGATGCAGAAGCAGTAATAGCCAAGAAGTGACGTTTTTTTCTGGTACAGCTTACACTGCTTGGGGGATTGACTGGGGTCATGCTAAAGTAGAACTGCAGTATTGTGCCTTCTCTAGTGGGTGCAGGTTGCTGACAACACCCTAAGCCTGGAATAAAGCCCTAAATCAGAGTAAAAGTACTTGGAATTACAGCAGGATCTGGGGACGCAGGCTGAGCACTGAAGGCAGGCCCAGAAAGGCTCTGCACATCTAAAATGTCTCTCCTAAGAGGCTCTGAAATCACGCCAGGAACAGGGATGCTGTCACCGAAGGGGCGAGAGGAACTGCTTTTCCACTGACAGCCGGATATTCTGCCGCAGTCTGCTGCACTGGTGACCTACCTCTCCTCCCAGACACTGAGCTCACCTTTCTCTGGGAGGAAGGCTGTAAACCCCAAAAAGCCTGGAGAGGAATCAGACAGGCTTCTCGTGTCAGATCTGTGCATGCTGCATAACTTCTGTGACCCTGAAATATGGCATTCATCCTTGGTGTAAAATTTGTTTAGAAGTTAGCCTTCATTTTTTAAAAGGTTAGTTTCCAACCACTGTGGTTGCAAGAAAACCTGAACACAAGCTGATGCATCAGTATCTACGACATGGAAAATAGCACTGTAATCTAGTCTGCTTACCTGAGCAGCTATATGAGTGTTAGTGCCTTGTGATGAAAATGAAATATTGGTGGATTTTAGGATGCAGAACCAACCAGCTTGTTTATCATCCCTATCCCACACCGCTTTTCATTCCTTCACAGCTGCTTAAGTAAGCCAATGTCCTCATTCCAGCTCTATCTCCTGTTGATAATTCTACAATACTGTCACATGTTTTCAACCTAGTTTTGTAGTACACTGAAATTTTGAAAGTGTGGAGGAATTATAAACCAAATTGCACTTAGGAATAGAAATAATATTTTACCAGCTTTCTCCAATCTACACTTAGTTGAGTAAAAAAATGCACTCTTAAATGACCAGCAGCTGAATTTTTTCTTTCAATTTGATATGCCTCCAAATCTAAACACCTTGCTGTCACAAGTAGGTCTAATTTCCTAAAGAATTGTTGATCAAAGTAAATATCCAGCCTGACTTCACTGCCAGCATTTTTGTGCTGAAGACTTTTGGTTATGGAACATAAGGAGCTGCATGTGACAAGGACTACAACTGTCTGAGGCCTCAGTGTGAGAAATAGAAACTGAATTTCACTGGCAAATAGGTGAAAACTACTGGTTTGTGCCTTTTTTTTTTTTTAACCTCATGCCGGTGCATGTACTGCAAGTAAACCTGTAAGACTCTAGAGTGAAAAATTTTAAAACCATGAAAAACTTTTCCCTACCAAAATGTTCACTCTGCAAACCTCTGAAAATACAAAAATGTATTTAAAGATGTGTCTAGCTATACTATTATTCAACAGTTTCTTTGTCCCTAAAACAGAAAAACAAATTAAAATACTTGAAAAGGCTTTGGGAGAAGGAAACACCAGCATCACAGAATGAACCACTTAAGGGAACCCGCTGTTCTTCCAACATCTCCCAGTACCTCCAAGTGGCACTTAGAGTCTTATTCTGCTTCTGGAAGTGCAGATTCACAGAAACACCTAGCACAAAGGTAATCTGAGTGTTGATCTTGGTCCATACTGGATCAGTCTGGCATACCTGCCTTCTTTCCTGGGGATAGAAGTCTGATTGCAACAGATCCTGATTCCTACACAGAATTTCTGAAACCGGCTTTCAGAAGCAAGGATTTGGCTTTGCATCACGTAAAAGAACTGCTGAGCACACATGAAGGCACTCATCAGGCACTTTTGAATATACGTTCCAAAACACCTGCAGGAGAGAATGCAACAGGCAGAAATATTGGGACAGACGAAGGGAGCTTGACAAGAGATGCCAGCTCATACAGTCCTTCCTGCTGCATATGTGACCCTTGCAAAGACTATGTTTGCCTCCTTGAATGTATCTCCAGGCCTGAGTCACCCACACTATGTTATTTTAGTTAATAGAACAAGCAAGTGGTTTGGAGTGTTGGGTGTGCTGAGTCCTGGCTCCAAAGTCCCACGTGCTCTCCAGGTAACTTAGAATATGTTCTGATACATCTTGTCCCAGCCCAAAAAGGAGTGGAGCACTCCAATGTCATCCTGGAGTGAAGTGCTTTGAAATTGGCGACATCAAAGAGCTTCAAAGCAAAGAGCAATATTATCACTCTACTGTGTAAGCAAACTACTCCTCTGCATAGCAACTTACTGATTGCTTCTTGTCCCCATCTCCCCAGAGTGGCAGCTTCAGAAAAGGCAAGGCAGGTACCACCTATGTGATCAGCGGTTTCAGATGAAGGCAGAAGGAAATGGAAGGGGGAGAGCCAGAGACAAAGCAGGGAAAAACACCTGTCAGACTGCATCGCCACTTCAGATGAGATTAGTCTTCCCTGGCTCCTGGCATGCATCTAACCTGGACATTACCCAGAGACTAATTTTACACTGATGAGAGGACTAGAGCCCCTTGTACCACAGATTAGACTCCCACCTTGTTGTCAGTGTAACTGTCAGAGACAATGAATTAAGAGTCCCCAATTTAGCCTGAACTCGCTGGTTCTTGCCATCTGCAGGAACACGTCCTGAGCGCTAAGTGATTTAGAACAATGCTCTGAATAATCAAAGGAATAGCGTGTGCACCGAGTGGTATATTATACTGATGAGTATGATAAATGAATTGAGCTGTAATTTCCTACAGCATTAGCTGGAGCTAGTATTTCCTTTTGTAGCTTGTATTTATGGAAATCTAACTGTAGCAGGTCAGAGTGACTTGATACACGGCTGAGGCGAGCAAAAGTCTTGTTAAAGTCAGACAGGCTGGGAAGAAGCTTTCCTCCCATCAGGCTCAAACATGGTTCTGGCACATGAGAAACCCGGGTGCCTGCTCACTGCCAGTCACACCACAATCATACAAGGATTGTCACAGGTGAATTATTTGCAGCACTGGAGATGTCTGTTCAGAAGGGCCTTTGAGAGGATCACTCCAGGTAGGCAGTGGTAAAACACTAGCACTGGTACGCAGTTTCAGTTTAGCACAGGCAGAAATTCAGACCAACCATAAGATCCAATAACTTTGTAAAAGAAATTTGATAGAGCACATCAGAAGAATTTGCTGTCATTGATCTAAGTAATGATTTTTTGACATAGACAATACAGAAATGTGACTGTGTATTACGAGATTCATATTCTTGTGCCTTTGGGAAACGAGCAAAAATTGACATGAGAAAAAGTAACATGCTAGAGGCAGCTGTCAGCTACCAGTTACTGTCTCCATGCAGCTAAACTAACTTAACGATCTCCCTAGTTGCAGACAGTCTTTTAAACAACCTAGGCACTCAGAATGACTTTTCCTGATTCATAACAAAGCCTACTTAAAATCCCCAAAGGCCTCACCGAGCCCAGACTCAAGTGTTCCGGCACACTCTT
>NW_010244159.1:9506-13156 GCF_000690775.1 Eurypyga helias
ACCAGCTGTGCTATCAGGTGTCTGCCCTGGACAATCTCTAGGAAGCCAGCAGCAAGAGTAAGCGTTACCTGAGCAAACTTAAGCACAACTGTCTTTAAACAAAGAGTTTACTGTAGTGGCAGTAACTTTTTTCTCCCCCTTTGTCCTATTTTTCTTGCTAGCAGGAGCTGGGGAACACATTCCCCACCCTCCGACACAAGCCATTTTTTGAGCATGAGTTGTACATATTTCGAAACTTTGTATTATGAGTAACTCTCCAGAGCCCTGTGACGTTCCAGCCCAACTGACCAATTCCAGCAGATTTCTAATATGCCACCCTCTGTCCCCTGCACTTCCCTTTAGTTGCTCTTCTCTTTCCTCCTCCCCCTGATCAAACTGCTGGGAAGGTTATAGTATCTAATGGGAGAGAAATGGGGAGCTCACCAGGGGTGGGTTTTGCCACAACACTGGCTCTGGACCCTGCCCTTACTCCCCTTCCTTCCTTCCTTCTGCTTTTCATCGTGGGGCATAAGGAAGTGGCACGCAGATACAAAGCCTCCTGCTTGACCTTCTCTAGGGCAGGATAAACCAATCCTCCTCCCGCTCAAATCCTGTCCCCTAGCACATGACAGGCAGCTTCATCACCCTCCACCTCCCACCGTTTCCCTCTGCTATGATGTGCTGTTGCCCATAGTAGGCAGTCACCATCAGGATGATTGTTGCTGTATCCTGATGGTGCTGTATCTTCCTAACCATAAAAAAGTCAAAGCCAGTGATTGCACAGAATAATGTCCCTGTTAGAAAGTGAGGCAGTGCACGGGCAGCGTGTCTGGAAGAGACCAGGAGATGTTTCTGTTCCTTTGCTGCTGCCAGGATCTGCCAGATGTTTTTGCAAAGTTCACAGCACCACCTCTACTGACGCTCCTTCCTTTTTCTCTATACCTCTGTGCTAGGAAAAAAAGAGATGCCAAACTGCTGCTGTGATCTTAGTAGAGCAGTGACAAAAGGTTACCAGTATGTATGCAATAAGCCTGATTTCTGTCTCCTCAATATAAAATAGTCTGCTAATATTCTCAAGAACTTTTGGACTGAGATCACCACTCCCTTAGCAAGAAATATACTATCTCCACCCAAATGGAAAGAAAGGGTGATTGTTCCTTGGGGAGAGTGACTCAGGGTTTGGTGGCAATACAATGTGCCTTTTGATCACTACGTTAAACAAACAAAGTCTACAACGGAGGATGCCAATAGCTCTTGCTGCATGAGAGGACGTTAACACAGTGTTGCCAAACACTTGCATAATATTTTCGACTGACAGATGCCCAAATGCTGTGTAAGAACATAGATTAAAAAAATACTCAAAATCATTAGCAGAGCTTTGCAACATCCCTGTATTATTAATCCCATTTTACTGTGTGTTAGATAGTACAAAATCAAGGAATTGCTCCTGCTGTGGACAGTAATTCAATAACACAACCACAAATAAACATTACATAAACACCCAGCTCGCTGGTGTACAACTTAGCCATCTTAAGTGATGGGTACCTTAATCTGTGATGTATCTCCATGGATTTTTGTTATGTTGCTCAAACAAAATTGAAAGGAAGTTCAAAGGTTTAACATGTTGATGGACAAAAACATTATATGAGCCTATCAGCACAAATAGCTATCTATATTGTTAAGAAGAAAGGTAACTTAAACATGAAATGATGCAAGTAACTATACTGTTATATAGAAGCTGAAATATTCAGTTAGAGGAGAAACACTTTTCCTGGTCCATAAAGAGACCCCTCCCACAATTTTAAAGTCTCAAATTTTTACAAAATGAAGTCAGTGTAAAAGCACATCCTCACTGGCACAGGCCTTCAAAAATCTTTTGACAAAGGCACCACTTCACGACAGGTATCACAGATTGCAACGATCAAAAGGGATGATAAGAGCTATGTGGAAGGTGAAGGAAGGTTGATGTATTTAGTCCAGGTGAAAGACATCAGGTTGTCTGCTAACAGATTTCAAACATATAAAAGCTGTTGCAAAGATGCTGGTGATCAATGCTCTCCATGTCCTGCACAGGTGGGACAGAAAACTGGAGATCAGCACTCATCTGCAGAAATGGGAAGAACTTTCTAAGTTCAGGAATAAGCTACATAGGACATTTTTGGAGGCTGATATCACAGGTTTTTAAAACACCTAAGTTATATACTAAGGAACATCTAGGTCCAGTTATTCTTATCTGGATCAAACAAGCTGTAAGTGATATCTTGAGGTCCTTACAGCTTTAAACACCCGTTAATCCAAGGTACTCTCCCAGAGTTTCAGTTTTGAAAATTTAGAATTTTCTTACTCTATTTTTTATTTTATTTAAAAAAAAACCCAAACCAACCCAAACCAACAAATTAAATAAGGCTGTTTAAAATGGTCTCTTACTGTCTTCATGTTGTCTTGGTAAGACAGAAGCACAGAAAATATTGCCATGAGGTTTGTCCGTACACGGGAAGTTAGTTTAGGTTGCTTGTGGTTGCTGTCCCCAGGCTGAAGTCTACAGAGTCCTCCCACAAGCGCAGATGGACAGCTGTTCAACACCAGCAGCTACTGCAGCTGCTTTCTCCTTGACTCCCCTTGCAGTTCCTGTTACTTAGTATACAACTAATACTTAGTCTAGTCATCAAAGTTGGAAGAAAGAACATATTAGAAATGTGCTCCAAGTAAATGACCTAAACTCAAGTGTGGTGGTCATTTTTAAACCCCACAAAGAACATCATTGCAAGAAATTCTTTCTCAGTCTCTGAAACTGAGGCAGAGTCTATAAGTAATTTTAAAACCTGAAGAACTAGGGGGTGTGATGAGTGTCAAATTTACTGAAGATGAAGTAGCTGTCTAGCACTATGAAAAGGATGAAGAAATCTAATAGGAGGCAGCAGTGACCATTGTGTCTTTAATTGCCTTGTTTGTCAAATTAGTTCAAATCGCACCACAAAGAACAGGCAGCTCTTCTCAGCACACTTGGGAAGCCGAGGTCTGTGTCCCTTGGTCAACAGTGACTCCCAGGACTGTACAGCTTAACCGTTGCCTCACGCACACACAGATTCCCAAAAACATATTTGAGGAGGAGCCTCAGTGATCCACCTGATAGCTCTGAAGGTGTGGAATTATATGGTGCATTGACCTAAGAAACTCACTGCTGGGGAAATCTTGGAATAGGAAATGTCAAATGGCATGATCAAATCTTCGTAGAGGTTTAGGCCCAGCCGGCACCTGAGCCCCACACAGCGGCTCACTCCCTCCTTCCCACAGTGGGATGGGGAGCAGAAAATACAAGGGAAGTCTTGTGAGTTGAGACAAGCAGGGGGAGCGATCACTCACCAGGGCAAAACAGACTCCACCTGGGGAAGAAATTAATTAGTTATCAATCAAATCAGAGTAGGATAATGACAGACAAAACCAAATCTTAAAAACACCTTCCCCCCCACCCCTCCCTTCTGCCCCGGCTCAGCTTTGCTCCCCATTTCTCAAGCTCCTCCCCACTAGCGGTGCAGGGGGACGGGTATGGAGGCTGTAGTCAGTCCATCACATGCTGTCTCTGCCTCTCCTTACTCTTCAGGGAAGGACTCCTCACACTCTGCTGCTGCTCCAGCGTGGGGTCCCTCCCACGGGAGACCGTCCTCCAAGAA
>NW_010244159.1:13297-21827 GCF_000690775.1 Eurypyga helias
CCCCAGCATGGGTTCCTCCCTGGGCTGCGGGCAGGTGTCTGCCACACTGTGACTCTCCATGGGGGCAGGGGCACAGCCTGCCCTCTCACCATGGGCTGATGGGGAACATCTGCTCCAACAACCTCCTCCCCTGTGTTCTTCACTTTTGGTGCCTGCGCTGTTGTCTCTCTCACATCCTACGCCTCTCTCTGCTGCAGGTTTCACAGCAGTCTTTTTTGTCCTTCACCTCTTAAATACGTTATCCCAGAGGTGCTACCACTGTTGCTGACTGGCTCAGCTGTCGCCAGAGCTGGGTCCAACTTGGAGCCGGGGAAGCTTCTAGCAGCTTCTCCAAGGAGGCACTGCTGTTGCCCCTCCACTGCCAACAAAACCTCACCACCCAAACACAATACAATCTTTAAATAAAAATTAGAGATCCAGGGCTGATTTACATCTTCTGTTCTCAACCTCTGGGGCATCCAAGTGACTGTCTTCCATAGATGGTAAAGCCCGTGTGCGTGCGGAGCTGTGTGCGCTCTAACCTCCATCCTCCCAGCCCAGCCCTGTGAACACTGCGGGCACTCGCCATAAAGCTGGTGGGAAAGGAGGGAGGAGCAACACTAGCTGGTGAGCATCGTGGTCCAGAAAGGGGGCTAAATTTTAGGGACTTGACTCAGGAGACTCAGGAGAAGTAATATTTGCTCAGGGGATTGGTTGAGTAGGGGAATATGAGTCAAATCCTGTGCGAGGAAGGGTGCCTCGTATCCTGTGCTCATAGTGCTCTTCACTTTTGGCAACTCTCCTGCCGGTGTCTGTACAAAGGCTGGGAGAGAAAGGTTTAGGTCACTTCAGCCCTGACAGCTCACAAAGCTGGTAGTACAGCTCCAGTGAGTGAGATCAGGACCAAACAGTTAGCACAATGGTTCCCATTAGTGAGTGGTGCTGGATGCAAAAATGACCAAAGATTTAGTTTTCAGGGCTAGGTGCAGTGACAGGGTCTGAGCTGCTTCACGGCTGTCTTTTCCCTGTCTTACACTGCATGCATCAATGAGAAAGACCACAGAGAAGTTGGAAAATAAGCTAAGAATTATTCGCTGCTGAGTCATGGTATTGAAACAACAAGGACGTAAGTGAAAACCCAAGTGTGCAATAATGTGGTTATATAATACGTTTATGATGAATGTGACAGGTAAATAACATTCATTAATTGCATTTATATAGCTATGATTAGCCACCATAATGTGGCAGCTTTATGCTCCATGAAAGTTGCAGCCCAAGGAAAGAGCAACGGGATTGTTTTGTGCTACCTATGCCCTTGTCTCCGTGTGGGCCCACTTACCCACTCACACTTGTGTAAATTATGGAAATCCTGGGTGGGTTGTTCTAATTTCCATATGGCTCATCAGCATTAAACACTGGTAAACACAAATGCTGCACATGCTCTGGTTCTGCTCCGCACCTGGAGTCAGAGAGCAAATGCTGAAGAGGTGGGCGGCAGCTGCTCCAATCCTGGGGCTGCACGAATTCCCTGTGTTCATTGCAGCCTTCGCAGTCTACATGCCCTGAGCTGGATTTGGACAGAAAGGAAAGGACCCTGAATTGGTGCCTTAAAAGACCACTCAAGCAATTCCAAACCAAGTAACATATAAAAATAGGCCGTTTCAATTACACATCCTTATGTTTGGCAAGCAGAGGGATGGATAAACTCCCAACAGGACGTGTCCACACTGCAGTTTGACAATGGTAAAGGTAATAGTGTAGTACAGATCTTTCTCCTTGTTTCAAACATCTCCTCCTGACTTTCAGTAAAGGTTTGAAATACATTAGTTTTTCTTTCCCAAGGAAGTTTACATGAGATCCACCTTTTTTCTATGAAGGCTTCATTGTTTTCAGTGTACACTGTGTACAGTCTGCAACCATTTTTTTCCCACAGAGACTTTAATGTTCTTGGTCCAGGTATTGTGTTTTACATTCATTTTGTCGTTATGTTATACTTTAGTGTATCATGTTACCATAATTTTCTGATTCCCCCTTAATAGGTGTATAAAGCAATTCTTCCTACCAACCAAATATTTGCAACTTTCTGCATAGTGCTGAGAAGAGGTAAGCATGATGTCCTTTCAGAAGAGGGAATGTGTGTCATTCATTGGCATACAACAGTAGAACATTTATGCAAAGCCTGTGGTTAGTGTTTTCTCCTCAAATTTTAAGCAGTTAATATTTATGCACACTGCATGAAATCTTTCTTTGTTGCACATAATAACAACATTACTAAGGAAGGAGGAAAAAAACCCAAGCCATCGAGACAGACTGAGGGGTTTTATGACTAAACCTAGCTCCCTGTGTTGACTTTGGCCTCGACTCTTGACTGGACCAGACACAAAGAACATTTCTTCCATTTGGTGTTTACCTGCCCTTCTCATGTGTGTTTCAGTGAAATTTATAGGATTTGAAAAAGAGCATGCAAAGCCCCCAGTCCAGTGAGTTTCCTCCCTGTTCTTCTCATCATAGACAGTGTTTGCAGCTGTTCTTGTTTGCAGAGAATTTTATCTGATTTTGTTACCTCCCGGAACAAGTTCTCTCATAGTGATGCAAGTTGCTTCTTCATACACAAGTTTTTGTTAAGTACAATATCCCTCAGAATGCGATGGCTTAGCATTTAGCAGCAGGTCCACCCCTGAGAATCCAAATGCCTGGATATTATTTCCTGATATTGTGTACATTCCCACATTTCTGCAGGGGCTTTTTCCTCTGTTGAAATACTGACAGCTTAATTTCAGGGAATAAAACGCAAAACTGTTCCTCCTCTTTGCCTTGTAGAAGAACAAGGTGTGAAATACAGCACATTTTGGAATTTGGACATTAACACTGTGTACAGCAAGCCTGAAATGACTGGTGTGCTCATCTCTCCTCAGTCTCATGGAGCAAGCCTAGTTTTAATGAGAATGAAGTTAAAACTTCTATCATAAAGACTTTGAAGAGAAGAAGTGAGCATTAGTTTATATTTTCTAAGTAGGCTGATGCTATAAACCACTCAACATTAGCTCCTCTGTCAAGCTCCCAGGAAATGGCTCTGAGCTTCATGGAGAAGAAGAGGAATAGGAAAACTCCATGGTTTTCATAACTGCCTCTTAAGTGAGTCACTGGGTGACAAGAAATGACATTTGGTGGCAGCCTTGTGGTTGGGACACAGTGTGTCTTGGATTGCTCAAATAGTTTTCATCCACTACTGACTGAGTTATCACTGAACTTGCTTATGCCTTTAGAAGTTGCTTTTTGGGTCATTTGTCAGTACTGAGTCAAGAACTGAAATAATCTCTAAAGCCGTGACATATATGGTCAGTGCACCACTGCATGATAAAAAGAGTCATGTCACTTTTACACCACAAAACCTCAAATGGTTTTGCCAAGCAATTATGTGCTGTGGACTTGACCTTTATCCTTTCCCAATTCAGTGCTTTTCCTTTTCTCCAAAGGGAATTTTTGTGCGTGTAGGTGGTTTATGGGGAATCTGTTTTTCCCAGTGCAGCAGCAGCATTAGGAATGTTGGTAATAAGCCAGATAAGCTTACAGCTTTGGAAACGGCACCATCCAACCGCAGGACAATAAACAATAATTAAAAAAAAAGGGCAAAACTATGCTTTTTGTAAATGTGTGGGTATGGTGGAAGTAAGAGCGGGGAGAGGCAGGGAGAAAGCCTCTTCTTCAGTCCCCGTGGACCATTTCTTTTGTACACCCAGGCACAGGTGATTGTTACCAAAGGATTGTGTGCATTTCATTGTATTGAGCTAGAAAAAGAACCTAACAGAATTTTCAAAACAAAACCAGACCAAAAATGTAATCTTGGAAAAATATAACAAATTTTTAAAATGGCATTTAATGCATGATACGAAGCAGTCCATTCTTACAAAACCTTAAAGACATGGTGATAAGGTGAGAAAAAGCTTGTGCATTCTTTTCTGTACTATCAAGCCTACATGTTTCAGTGCTCCATGCTTTTACCTCCTGAGGACACTCCACAATAAAAGTTGTTGTGACAGGTTTTAATGACTAAATTTATGCTTCAATACAGATTGAAACATAAGTTCTAACTGCATGGTGTGCACAGAGGAGGAGCACTAAATTAAAAACCTGTGGGAGTCAGTTTTTTCCTGGATGAGTGGGTGTAGGATTTTGGGGAAGGTTTTAGGGTAGGTCACAATCTGTTTCTTAAGTTGTGTGGGCTGGGTAGAGGAAGTGGCTAGTCTGAAAGCCATAAGCATCACTCATAGGGAGAGTTTAAACACCCCCACTACACACAGGTTTAGTATCAGAGGACAGAGACCAGAGGTGCTGTCAGAAATAAAGGTATTGAAAAGAAAAATGGACAAAAAAACCCCTATATCAGTAGTTATACTGGCATCCTAAATAATTTTGTTGGTTTATATTCCTTTATATAAATTCAGAGCATCATCATCTGACCTAAACTTTTCTGGTAGCTCCCGGAGTTCTAAGTCTTCTTTAAGTTTCATTAAATCCATGTCCAGCTGTCCATCCATTTTCTTCAACAGGTCTCTGGGAACTCTTCTTAACACCTCTCTGTCTCCAAATGCAGCTCAGGGGAAAGCTCTCCATGTAACCTCAGGATTATCTGTTTTGAAAGGGATGGGACCTGAAGGTGGGACAGCGAAAGCTTTGCCAACAGCCTCCTCTCCCTGCTGCACTGATACAATTTTGACCTTTTTGAAGAGAACACAAATGCACAAAGGAACTTGCAATGAAAGGCAGTGAAGAGCTTTTTTTCCCTCTCAGGTTTTCTTTTCACCTGGTAAAGCTATATCGTTTCAAGTGCATATGCAGCCTATCAAAACTCTGCCACAGCTAACACATGGGAGAGAAGACAGCTAGCTGGCAGTCACATTTATTTCCCGTAGAGAAAACTAAAGGAACTGATAGTGACATCTGAATCATTGTAAATGCATGCCTCAGTCACGTATGTCTCAAGTTTTGGGAGAGGCAGAAAAGCCCTACAGGGTATTTTCTGACTTTGGATTTTTTGGGTGTTTTTCATTGCAAGATGCAGAAAATAAGAAAAGAAGCCAAAGACAAAACCAGGAATGGATATTACAAAGGTCACTTCACCTGTGTAGAGCTGAGCTCCATTTGTTGTTTAATGTCTACTGATAAATCTAAAGAAAGACATGGTATGTTTCTTTAGAGCTGCTGAAAATATCTAGCAGCATTGACTGTAGTTAGTGGAAAAGAAAGCCATGTGCTGCTTTGCTTTGTGCTGGAAATGTGTAATATAAATGAGGTTTTCTTTTACTTGATGATTTACTTTGTTGATGATGTTATGCACTAGAACTGCATGTAAGGCTGTCAAGTTTGAGAAGCCAAGGAGGTTTGAATGAAAAGCATGCAAATATGATGGAGGAAACAAATAATTAAAAAACAATCTTAGAGATATGGCTGGCAACAGTTCATTAAGACAATGCAAACATATGGAGGACCTCAGGTCATCGGAGCAGACACTTCATGAGGTAAGACATTGGTTAGCTCACATGCACCCTGTGACTTTGCCAGAGCTAGAACAGGACAAACCATGCGTACGGCCAGGTGAGGTAGGCTGCAAACAGAGAGGGGCACACAACCATGTAGAGTAGTTTTACCATAGTCTGACAAAATCTGACTTTGGAGAGAAAATGGACAACTAGGTTTATAAATAGAAGAGTGTGGAAACTGGTCAATGGGAAGGATAACTTGGGGGAATAAAATTGTTTTGTGGTGCTTGGACACTCACAAACAATATTGCCTGGACGCACTGCAAAATCAGACCTCCCTGTCCTTTCATATAGCCACCCAGATCAAACATGGAAGATAAAGTATTTTCCCAGCCCTGAAGTAGCTCAAGCTTCAGCTGGTTAAAATGCTTCCCCAAACATCAGACCGTCTATAAAATTTTGCAGCTTAAATAAACAAGTTCTTCCTTGCCTGCCTCTCATATGGGAGATAAAGACCCCTTGGCTGCTTGTTTAAAAATGTAAGTAGAGTTGCAAATATGATATACGCAGAAACATGCTTTCATATTCTTGTGGCCCAGATTCATTTACCTGTGTCCTTCTCAGCAATATTCACCCTGAGCATGGCACAGAGGTTCATCTCATTGTGAAGTGTTCCCAAGGAGAACAAGTTCATCTTCCCTGCGTGTTAGGTAATGTCACTGCCAAGTGAGGTAGCCTGAATATCCTCTGTCTCCAGCAGACAGAACAACTGCTGTTCTCCTCTACTGAGCAACACTCCTAAGTTCCCCCTTAAGACATGCTTTCATTGCTGGTTTGCTCGTTTCCAGGAGGGATTTTTTCCACAGGGACATTTCCCCTTGTGGAAAAGCCAGGTGTAAGAGTCCCTACAAACACGGCAGGAGCTTCTGCTGCCCTTTACTGTGGTAGTCACTCTCTCCCTGTCCAGACCTTGATGAATGAGAAACAGCAGTATTTCCTTGGAAGTACTGGTTGTATCTATAACCCATGCTTTCCTACAGCTATTGTGCACACTAGGTGGAATTCATCCTTGTTGAGTCTGTTTTGCAAAACTAGCTCTTGTATAAAAATCGAGCAGAGGAACGAGCTGTTCAGGACCTGTTTGTCTGGGCAGGTTGGAACAGGAGGAGTTGCACAAAGTCGGCTTCAGCCTAAGCTGGTCTCAATTTGGAGCCATTCTGCTACAGTGGGGGATTCTAGGGGTGTAGGAGTACTCGCACCACAGGTGCTTCTGGGGGATGCCCCAGTGAGGACTGGGGAGCAATGGGGTTACCCCATTTGAGGGCTGCAGAGAAGACAGCCCTTGCCATGAACCCTCTGGCTTTAGGGGTATCTGGCAAAAATGCACCAGGGCACTAAGCACAGATGTGGGGGCTTGTTCTGTTTTGCCGTTTTGTTGCAGATTGTAGAATTGGTCACTGAGTTACTGCGTTCATCTAGTCCTGCTTTCAGGCACAGGGTTGTGCAACCCAGAAGTCTGTGGGAGGCTGTGCGGGCAGAAGCTATGTGGCGGCAGTGTGAGGTGAGGGTGTCTTAAATGAGAGCAGCAGATCGGTGCCAGGGATGTTCCTTATATGGCTACTGAATGTCTGTACTGTGTTTTTGGGCCTATGGCTTACGGTAAGAAGCTTCAGGTGCTGTGCTCTTGCACTGCTGTATGTCAAATGCTATTGCTGAGGTTGCACGGAGCTGCGCTGAGCCTGGGCCAAAAGGAGGTAGCCGGGAGTCATTCAAATGCTGGAGCATTTGACTCGCCAGCCCTCATACGGTCTGCAAAGCTGCTGACAAAAATCCCTCCCTTGTCAGTGACTGACAAAGGTGTCAAATAAATGTTAACGGGGAAGGCTTGTCCTGCAGCTGACTGCATGTCCCCTGGTGGCGGGGGGAAGGGGATCTGCCATCCTCTCCCTAGGTGGTGGGAGCAAACAGGGCAGGGTGCTCTCAGGGTATGGTCCCCAGAAGAGATTAAGCCTATCCAAGGACAGACCACTTTTTATATCAGGCTTTGATTTGTTTTTTTGTTGCTTTGGCTGAGAATATCTAACTGGAACGGTCCTGTTGGGCAGGAGGGAACCTAACCTATGTCTGGACTACGGTGTGACACTGGCTGCTGGCCTGTGAACGGGACCTGTGAACAGCGTGTTTTGAACAGCACCTATTTATGTTTTCAGGGCTTGTTTTTAACCTTTCTGGAATCGGCTGCTACTGGCGATCCTCCACTAGCTCTGCTTCTTTGGGGGCTTAGCTACAGTGAATCATGCTCAGAGAACGGGCCGTGTTCTTGATTGCCGAAACACTGCTTTTCTGCAATATGGGATTTTTAAAGTGCAAATATTTGCAGCTTTACCAAACCCACAAAATGCTGTTTATCAGTGCCCTAGAGATCAATGTTTAAACCAAACAATTTAGTGCAATCAGGACGGTGTTTTGACTTACGAGAAATATATTTTAAAGACAAATAACATGCTTTATAGATATGTATGTACCTACACACACGCACATGAGAAGCAGAGAGGTAGTTGGTTCAGGCAACTCTGATACTCCTAAGTCATGTCTTAAAATATACATTTTACAGCTGTGATAGTATGAGTTTTTCATGGAAGATTACTAGGAGTTGACATTTTTATAAATAATGTTTGAGGCCTCAAATAAAACTTATTTGTTTCCTGTCTCAAATGTCTGCCAAATACTTCTGATTCTTGGGAGACTTAAAAAGTGATAGGCTTCCTCTAGTCCTTTGGTAATTCTGCCACCAGTGTGTACAGTTGTATTCACTGTTATTTTGTTTCTCATTCTTATCTGAAACATTGAATTCTCTTTCTCATCTGTTCTTGAGCTTTGCCTACGCTGGGCATTCTTACATCCTTGTTACCACTGTAAGTTTTGCTATAAATCATCCCTTGAAAATATCAAAGCTGTCTCAGCATTGGTTTTGAAACAATTGGCTTTTATTCCATGGTACAGCTTGAATTGCCTTTGTTTTACTTGGAGCTCCCAGGACCTTGTGATGAGGTGTCGTGGTTTAACTCCGG
>NW_010244160.1:0-54126 GCF_000690775.1 Eurypyga helias
TCCTCATTCTCCATGTGTCTTAGCACGGCTTCCAGGAGGATCATTAATTTAAAGATTATTTTGTGGTGTAGATTAAGAAAAATATGAGCTACTAATGTGCAAGTCCTTTTAACTACTCAAAAATCAGGAAATGCTAAACACTGAAATATGAGATACATTTGGTATAACATTCTGATACTGCATTTATAATGTGATAATGGAATAAAAATATTTTGAGCCAATCGTTTAACTGGTTTTTAGTGATTTCAGTACAAATGTTTACCGTACTGTGAAAAATGTAGACAACAGTAGCATTTCTTTTGCAGCTGAATGAGAGTTATCTCTCAAATTTCTAACACTCATGAAAGCAGAAATCACACATTCATTCATCTCTTTGTGGTAATTTACTTTTGATGGCAAAGTGAAACAATAATCTTACAGAACTAATCTCAAACCTTTGGTTTCCTGTGGATTGTCCTTTCAGTTTGTGTCAGTACTCAACAGAGCAAGTAATTGCATTCTTGTATGTGAGAACAGTCCTCAATTTCTCTTTCTATTAGTTTGTTCTATTTCTGATCTGATTGCCTACACACACTGTAACACATAGCATATCGGCAAGTGTGTTAAATAAGAGTGAATAGGAATGTACACCTGGGAAAAGGCACATCTGACTACGCATTCATTAGCAGTTTATTTTGAACAAAATAGTCTGCACTGTTTGTATTTTAGTTAAAAAAAATAATTAAATCTGAAGGAAAAACTAGAATTTAGAAATCATTAAAAATTACTGGTTAGGTGTCTTATCTTAAGAGTCTGTGAGTAACGACAGCATATGTACACCTTGCTTTATACCACAGCTTTACTATTTGCATTTCCATTCTTCAGTTTTATTATCACATTAGTCTGATGATAGATATTTGGGTGAAAAGATACTTGGGTGAATCATAAAGTTTAGAATTGTGATGCACTGTTAAAGGCAGCTCTGTTTTTAGCTGTCTTCTATAATGAACGTTTTGTGACAAATCATGGCAGTTTAAATGAACATGTCACAATGTTAGAACTTGGGTCAGTGCAGAGGAAAGAGAATAAAAATGGCTTTTTGGGGTTTTTTTTGTTTGTTTTAAAATGATGGACAGGTATTTATATCTAAATCTAAGCATAGTAACATAGCATTTAATACCTGAACAGCAAATTCATTGTTGTAGTCATGAACTTTATTTGAAAAGACAGATAGTCACAACAGTTGTGTTGAATTTCTGTGATAAATGAAAATTTGCAGTCGTATCACTTGTAAAAATGCATTTTAACAGTGGATGAGCAGGGCAGGAATGTATTACAGAATTTCAGTAACTTAAGAATTCTAACTGTCTCTTGTCCGAAAACCTCAAGAAAGGATATTATGGGTGCATCAGCAAGAATTTGAAACTTCCTTTTGACTCTCTCAAACAGAAACAGGAAATGTAGAGAAAAGCCATATTTTACTGCAACAGCATTTGTGTTGTGTTTGTTTTCATAAGCTGTTTCTCAATGAACAAGAGTAAGTTGACCAGATGTCTTGATGAGTGACCTGAAACCCAGGATGGAGAGGCACAGAGTGCTGGCAAATACAACATAAAAAACTAGAACAAGAGAATAAATGCTTGATAAAGCCGAGCTACTGGCTGTCTTAAAAAAATCTCTGTCCGTAAACCTCAGCTCCAGTGACTTTCGAAGGAACTTAAAAATACAGTTCAAATCCCTTTTGAATTGTGTAGGACAGCCTAGGAAACTTACTTACTAAAAAGGCTCTTTTTGCCAGTAGCTTCTGCAGAATTAATAGAGCTTGTTGGACTGCATCCAATGCTAGTGAAGAGGATATGTAGCAGATGAGAAGCTTGAGTGCCCAGACTGCAATAGCTTAATCACATCATGGAGTATACATGGATGGATGAACGTGGTAAGGGCTATCACAGTGGCCAAAAAGTGATTTGCAAGAGGGGACACAGCCTGCAGACCTTGCCACCATAAATATTCCTCAGAGTTTTGTAGGAGGAATGGGATGAAAATTGTGAAATCTGTCAGCATATTCTGCAGGAGTAAGAGGAAGGTTATTTATAAAATTTAAGCAGAAGCTTAAGTAAACTGGCTGTCAGAAGATATCTGAATAACTCTACTTGAGGTTGCTGGGAATTGGCCATTATTTAAAAGTTGATCCTGAGCTTTCACTGTTCTGCTTTTGCAGGGTGTATATAGAGTCATTTGAAAGACAGTGAAGCAGGGGAATTGGAGGAGGCTTCCCAGGATGGCTGTGAGCACACAAGGAAGCCTTGCGGGCTTGTTTGAGCTGTGGGGAAGCTCAGAGGCAGAACCACTGGTCAAAAGCTCTTTCCTCTCACTGGGCATTGCTTGTGGGGGTGGAGGGATTTGCTCTTGTGGGGTTTTCATGCTCTCATTGAAAGACAGGAAAAGAGGTAAAATCATGAAGGAGTGCTGCTCCTTCATGGAGCTATAAACTACTATTTTATCATCAGAAGGACTTAATAGATGAGTGTCCTATTGCCTAGTTCATACTTTAGTCACTGCTAAGGACGACCAGCAGCTTC
The DNA here is from genome assembly GCF_000690775.1 of Eurypyga helias. Classification (NCBI taxonomy): domain Eukaryota; kingdom Metazoa; phylum Chordata; class Aves; order Eurypygiformes; family Eurypygidae; genus Eurypyga; species Eurypyga helias. The sequence continues at coordinate 2,562 of NW_010244160.1, forward strand.
AGGTTTTGTACTGAAGTAAGAATTTGGACAACAGTGCTCAAGAGCAGTATTTACATGAGAAATTGATTTATTATTGACAAAACAGGAGCCAAAATCTCTGGACAATTTTATTCAGCAGAATCATATTGTTATTCCCTTTGGTGCATAAAGAATGCTCAAACTTGTATTTTCACAATATTATTGGCACATGCTCCTGATTAACATACTTTATGATAGGAACATTTCTTTGTGCAGTGCCTAGTCTGCTGTGTCCAACAGAAAAAGAAATAAACATAGATAAAATCATAGACTAGGCAGTACTGACAGTAGGTGTAAGAAAATTTTGTGTGCTGAAATAATTCTTGCCTCTCTAGAAATGAAATAGAATTTTTTTTGTTAAAAATACTTTAAAATTGAAAAAATGGTAACACAAGTGTGTAGTAAAGCAAAGGACACAGATCATGTTAATTTATAAAATACTTGAATTTTTACATGTATGGGTCACCAAATCTCACATCTCAGTGAAATCTTAGTGAAGCAAACTAATGATGGTAACAGTGGCAAGGTTTTTACATAAACCCACACATAACAAGACTTGTTAAAAAACATTCTTAGTGTTTCATTATGCCAGCACCAAATATATTAACCTGTAGTCCCCTGTGGCTTGGTGGAAACAATGCTAACAGATAAAGTTTTAATTACATCGAAGTCCCGTGTCTAGAAAATTCATACTGCCATTTATTTCACACCTTTCTTCTGGGAGATAATAATTGTTAAATACCAAAACCATTTTGTAAGTGAATGATTTCCATGTTAATTTTTATTTTTGTTAGCTGTACTCCTGTTTTCTGTTTTCACTTAACAATTACTTGGGCTTAATTCAATAATAGAACCACGCTCAATGTCTGTAATAAATATAGCATGGTTCTATAGGCAAAATAATTAATCTGGCACTGCATGGCTTTATAGTAGTTGAAGACATTTCTCTGTATAGTGAGTTAATCATCCATCTCAGCCACTCCTACAGAATATAATTAAAAAACCATGGGTTTGATCAAGAGGCAGGGAATGAGTTTGCCCAAATTAGGTTGAGTGGAAAAAGTAACTCCACTAACACTAAGAATATTTCAGATGTCATTAAGACATTCACATGGCCAAAATAATGTGTTAATGGAATGTATACAGTTGTCAAAATCCTTGCTTTAAGCAATGGAAAAATACCCACTCTTCATTAGTCACAAGGAGTATAAACCTTTCAAATTGATACTTGACTCGTACAATAACATTAGGAAAATGAAATATAGAGCGAAACATCCAGGTCTTGACAACTAGAAGTGGCATGAATAGTTACGGACATGCACTGTGAAAATTGTGATCCAGGAATTGATTTAGTATGCCAAGCTGTCCTTTAATTTGTGTTGCCATTAAGGTGAAATATTCAGGTCTCAAGAATGAAGAGTTTTCCTGGTTTGATTGCTACAGTACAACTGGCAGCTAATCGGGGGGGGGGGGGGAAACAACAAAAAACCAAAGTATTAATCCTCAGGAGAGCTTCTTGCCTGGGTCTATTTGATGTAAATTAGATGCACTAATAGGAGTATGAAAAAATTTATGACAGAGTGGATATCTGCCCATGGAGTAATGTTTAATAACCAGGAAAGATAAGGGAATAATAATTTGCTTTAGAAAAACTCAGTTTAGCTAGAAAGAAAGAATGTTCTTCAGTGGACAATGTTTATGGCCTATCAAAGGACTAGACAGAGAGACCATATTAAACTTTTGAAGAAGGTTATTAAAAGTTATTGGATTAATAATATGGACCATCTTTTAGCCCTTGACTAGGTATAGTTTTCATGGCTAAAAATGGTGGCCTATATCTCTCTGAGAACACAGTGAAGATAATGCAATTAGTTTTGCTGATGCATGCACATGCCAAGGTCAAGCTCAAGACAGAGGATTTAGGTTTGACCTCTGTGGATTTCCACATGGTAGGGCTGGTCTGAACTGTGTTTTTACCTCAAGTAAACCAATGTCTGTTATTAGCAGAGAAAAGAATCTCACAGGAATCTAAAATCATAACCTAGGCTTGTGTTGGAAGATTCTGGTTTGACTTCTGTTTTCCAAAATACTTGTGTAATTTTAGAAATCCTATAGTAGGTACAGTTAACACATCCTTAAAACAGTTGTATGGATTTTCATTTTATGGACATTTGATTTTGCTCATTGAATCACTATAAATATATCTGAAGAAAAAACCATGTAAAACTCATAAATGACACCAATAATAATAGGATTTAACAGAATAATTGTATTAGGCAATGTACAGCTGGTTGGTCTCCCAGTAAGCACAACTTAATGCAGTACTGAGCCTATTACAAACAGCGTTGGCAGCCCTGCTCCAAAGGGTAGTTCAGGATCGAGGAAGCTGTTTGCTTAGCATCTGTGGGAAAAAAGCTCCCCCCTCCCCCCCATTTCAGTGTTTTACTATAGATGTGTGGCAAAAACAATTCACTTGGGACCTTTACATATGTTTTAGTAGGCACACAGGCTTGAAATGGACCATGCGGAACAGCATGTTCATCTTCCTACAGTTACCGTGAAGCAGAAATTTAGTTTAGTACTGTCAGACAGTAGCAGGAAAAGTAGTTTGTGCAAGTATTCTTCTTTCTTCCTCCAGGATGAAGTCACTCATACCCAGTTTTCTGTTTTATTGTGAAACTTTGCATTCAAACCCCATTTTTCTTCAACAGTTGAACTTGATTATGCCATAATAGTTTGCTTAGTAAAATTTACATTTTTTTCCAATTCACATACCAAGAAAACAATAATTGTCAGTACAATTGAAGTGTTATGCTTAAATTATGGAGTGAAGTGTAATATAAAACATGATATTCCCTCATATGCATACAGAATTATGTATTGTGTTTGGATGGAATGTTACTGTGACAATTGGTGACCCAAATTACGTTCACAGTCGTTATGAGATACCACATATACTGTGTGCTGTCAAGTGCCAAGAAGCATAAATATGAATCTATTGTGTAAACAAACAACTACAAGTTTCCAATCATGTTACTGTGTAATAAGTTTTATGTTGTTTTCGGCAAGGAAATAAAATGAAATTTACTGAGGCTTAGGTTAGAATAATAGATAAGCAACTATGTTTAAAAAAATATAGCCATGGGGAAAAATAATAGAACATTGTTGAAGACTATATTAATGAAAGAGCCCTATTCCTTATTCCTGATAAATAAAAATTTAAACAGAATCTCAAAAAAGTCAGAAATGTTGAATGTATTCATCCAAGGTATAACTGATTGCAAATGTTAGGCTGTTGTATAGCTATTCTGGGATGTCATTGGGATTTTGTGTTGGAATATGGTAGACTTACTAAGTTGAATATAGAGACGTTCATGAAAAAACCTCTGAATTAAATTCAATGCCTTTTCGCTTCCAGCAATTACTTGTCGCAGACAAGACGGAGGACAGGCTGACATCAGTGAGTGCCTTAAATATTCTGGCCCATTACCGTCCTTAACACAGACATGCCAGATTCCCTGCCAAGATGACTGTCAGTTTACGAACTGGTCAAAGTTTTCTTCCTGTAATGGGGACTGTGGAGGAGTCAGGACAAGGAAACGCACTCTTGTCGGTAAGAGTAACTAGAAAAAGACTACATCTCTTATTAATTATTGCTACTGGTTTGATTAAAACCTTTGTTGTTCTGTGGATCCCCTAAGACAAGCAAGCAATGTTTGACATCATGGCAGAAAGCAGACCCATTGTCACTGTCGTGCTCTGTTACTGTTGGTGGAACAAAAAATAGAACCCCTTGGGAGAGCAAACTCCTGCCATATGTCTCAGACTCTTGGACATGTGGGAGTGGCTAGAGAGAAGATAGGAGAACAGAGGAGACCAGGGTTTCTTCTAAATGGAGCAGACATCATAAACTGCAAAGGATACCATTTATTTTACCGACAGGCAACTCAGCATTAGCTGTTGTTCCAGGGAGGTTAAAAATGTAAAGTGGCATAATTAACCAACAGTCCGATACAGCCCAAGAAAAGAAAATTAAAAAATCTTTCCCTGCATTTTTGTTGAACCCTGTGTTATCTTTTCACCAAGAAGGGCACGATTGTTTGCTATTTAAAAGGTTTTTATACTGTGTTTATTCCAAATCCTTATTCTGCAGCTTGCTCCTGTGCATGAATTGGTCAGGAATATTACTGCTGTCTGGTTTGTCATTTGTAGAGAATTATGTCCTTGAGGTTATCTATTTGGGCTAAGTATTTAAAAAATATAAAAGACAAACCTTTCTGGTTATACTCTCTAATGCAATTTCTCAGAGTTATAGCTTAAAATATGAAAATATCTTTTCAAGAGATTTTTTTAGCTTAAACTTTATTTGACTGGTAGTTTACAGGCAAATGTTGGACAATTTAGTGAATGTCAAAAAGGCTATAACTCACAAACACTAACTGAATGGCTTATTGATGTAAAAAGCCACCCAGTGTGGGCTCTTCAACATGATTTAGGTAGTGTGAGGCACTCGGAGAAGTCCAGAACAACTTTTCTTTGTTCTGTGGAAGGAAAACTCTTCACTCTCAAATCACTTGCAGTCCCAAATAGGGTTAAACAAGTTTAATTTTTAAAAGACAAGAAACTAGAATTGGCAAACTGATAATGAAAACCGGAGTGGCTGCAAACCCTATTAATGTTTTGCATTTTCTTAGTTTATGTGCATTTTCTCAATTAAGAGTTTAGGGACCAGATATGTCCATGCACAATCTGTATCTTGCTGGCATTGTCTAACCACATTTAATTCTAGCCAGATTGAATTGGGTCTGGTTTCTTTGGTTTTGTGTGGGTTTTTTTTTTTTCCCCCTGAACTGTAATAAAACAAAATATAGTTAAAATTCCCCTGGTGCTTAGACTAAATCCAGTGAAAGTGGATTTTTTTTTTTTTTTTTTTTTTTTTTTTTTTGTTTTGGGAGCAACCTACTCAAAGGGTTTAAAAATGGTTTTTTCTTTTTTTTTTTTTTTTTTTTTTTTTTTTTTAGATTAGTGACAGACTAATCAACAGGCATTTCTTCTTCACAGGGTCAGGTGTTAACCCACTCAAATTCTTTTTCCTAATTCTGGTTTTGGCTACACCAGGACTACCTGCTCAGGTGGTGTTTTGGTGCTTTAGATTACTGTGGCATCTGGGTGCTTTTCAGCCTCTTACTATAGATCAAAACCTTCAGCCTTAAGCTTTTGTTTACCTCTTTTGAACTTCTTAGCTGCAGTCTTGAGTGTCAGATTTATGATTTAGCCAATCCTTTCCCTGGGTGAATGTTTGCTCTCCAAGTTCTTTTGTGTTCTCTGTTCTTCCATTGCCTTCAGATCACTGCATGATGCAATGTTGCTTGATTTTCTGCCTTGTTTCTTGACACAACTAAGAATGCTCTTTTGTGGGTGATTTTCCTCTTCGTTAGGTCTTTCTCCGTCAGTTACTTCGTGTCCCTTGAACACTCCTGAGGTTTCAGTTAACAGAATGAAGTTTTTCCAGTGACGTCCTACCCTTTTCTGCAAACTTTTCCCACATGACACCTTCTACTTTGAAAAATTTTTTCTTCATTTTCTTTTTAATCTGCTTTTTTATTTCTTCTGCATGAAATGAAGATTAAAAAAAAAAAGGCAAACAAAAAATTTCTGCTTCTAAATTATAATTGAAAGCTAAAGACTGAGACTTGGGCTCTGCCACAGTGCTATTTGCCAATTAGTCTGTATTGTCTGTGGCGGAGGAAAGCTACCTAAGGACAGTGCCCATTAGCAGCCTCAGAAAGAATGAGATAGGATCCAAAACCTATTCCCCACTCCACCCCCCTGTAAATCAGAAAACCCGTGGAGAAGGCTCACTGTGACTGTCCTACAAATCCAGTGAATTTTATGCCAAGCTTGCTTCCACAGAGGAAAAAAAAAAAACTGACTTTTTCTTTTTTTTTCATTTTTAAACATAAACCAAGAAGGAACAAATTCTCCTACCACACTATTAACATACTGAGATATTTCCCTGTCCTGACTTAAGTTACCCATTCAAACTTGTGAAGACTGTGATATGTGCTGTGGTGTATTCTCTGGGGCGATGTGCTACCCAGGCTAACATGTACAGCTGACTTGGAGTGAATTCATAATTATTTGTGGTGAAAATGCAGAGTGTATTTTTATTATGAAGTTGTGTTGTCAAAAGAAAGATAAACTTTTCAGGTACCTTCTTTCTATTGTAAATGAAAGCAGTAGTAAATACAAAAACCAAGGGTGCTGCAGAGTTGCTTCCAGTGCTTTGTTTTGAATAGCAAGGAAAAAACTACAGAATATGAATTTAGAGTAGTAACAAAGTAACAAGCATTTTTAAAACTACTTTTGCAAAGAATTCTGCATTAATATATATATGAGTGGTCTAATATGGAAAGGAAAACCAAGAAAACTTTACCAAAGAGAAGATTAAAAATAAATTTAATGGGAACTGGAAGGTGAGTGGCAGATTAATGTTACTAGTTTTAGGCATGTGTATTTGATTGCAACCCCTTGTTACAGAAGTCTAAATGAATTTTTTGAGGAGCTGTAAATGATAGAAACTTTCTAAAATAATTATTTCTTCTTTTTAGGAAAAAGTAAGAAAAGGGATAAATGCAAAAATTCTCAGTTGTATCCTCTGATTGAGAATCAGTTTTGTCCGTGTGACAAGTACAGTGCTCAACCTGTGGGAAATTGGTCAGACTGTATTTTACCAGAGGGTAAACCGGAAGTGTTGTTGGGAATGAAGGTACAAGGAGACATTAAGGAATGTGGACAAGGCTATCGTTACCAAGCCATGGCGTGCTATGACCAAAACAGTCGGCTTGTGGAAACATCACGATGCAACAGTCACGGTACTCAGAAACCTCTTTTCTTTCATCTGTTTACTCATCTGCTCATTTAACTCATTTCATTTACTCATTTCATTTAACATAACAGCTGTACAGGTAGAATTAGCAGATTCATATTTGTTGCTTAGACTGCATTTTATCCCAAGATACCTTCAAACCCAGCACACATTTTGCTGACATGCAAAATAGTAAATGTAATTTTTACTGAGTATTTTAATAGATAAAAGCAAAAAGTTGTTGTTTTTCATTATAACTGTACCAGAAAATTTGAGAATAAAGCCGTTTAGAAGGGTCAGATCCTCAAAAAATAAACGTGGGTAGCACAGGACTGTTTTAGAAAAGCTAAGATTATATCCACGGATTCTTGAGATAGCTTTAATCTTTTTTAATACCTTATCTCTGCCATTTGCTGTTCAGCATGTTAACAGGCATGCATTGACCTCAGTTCAGCAGCACACAACACTTTATGTAATTCTGTCATGTGTAAACCTAGGATGTTTAAAGTCTTTATATTCTTTGTATTCACATTGTTTCTGGAGGGAACAGTGTTCCTTCCTAAAGCGGATGCATCTGTATTTTTATGATCAAAACTGGCACTTTCTGAATTTCAGTGAGCCACAAACGTGGCTATTTGAGCTATTGGAATTAAAAGCTGGATGTTAGTGCCATTAAAAGGTCAATGTAAGTTTAGTTCTATTCTACTTTGTAATGTTAAGGTAACAGAAATTTCATTTACTTACTTGGATAAAGTTAAAATAGCTAATCAAAGAAATATAATGACTTAAAGCGATTTTAATTAGAACTATTAATTCCTTATTAGAGCTGTGATAAATCAGAAACTGAATGTATCAAGCCAAGCTGTAGCATATCTTTTGTGATTTGATGGAAAAAGTGAGCATTCAACGTAATACCTCAAAAAAGCAGGAAGATAATTTTGTGAAGAATTTTTCCTATGTTTATTTTTATTCAAAATAGTCTTTTGATGTAGTTAACTCATACTGAAAGATAAGTTTGTGTAAATACATCTGAATGCCGAAGTCTAAATCCTAAACTCTCCTGGAAGAGAAAGTCTCTCTCTCTGCTCTGAGGATGTTCTTTGATTCTGTTCTCAGCTGATTCTCTGGGTTGAGGTCTGCAAAGATTTAGCTTTGTTCTTTTGTGTAACCTAAAGAGGACATGCTACACTTGCTTAGCCTGACCAGGACCACTTGCCAACTCTGTAGTACCAAAAGACATAGCTACCTCTAATGACCAGAGATCTGCCTGGGCTGGGTAGTTGTCCTGATGGAATTAGGAAGCTTCTCAGGAATCTGGTAGGGAACACTTTAAAAAGAGTAGTGAAACAATCTGAATTGTTCAGAAGCCACCATTATAAAATACAGGACTGAAACCTTTTCCTATTATTTGATTTTTTAAAAACTAATTAAATGTGACACTCTGTTAGAAATTTGTGTTATTTCGGCTTTGAGTCCTGAGTGACCTTTGAAAAGTGGAAAATTATAGAACTGAAGTCCATGAGAAAACAGAGGGACTGATGGCCCACTACAGTTTGTCCATGTGACAGGTACAGTGCTGACTGATGGTCACTTGTTGACTCAAAGAATGGGGACTGTCGAGTTTTGTGTTAACAGCCAAGGGAAGATGCATGAGGGAAGAAGTAGTCTGTCCACGAGCAAATTGTAGGTGCTCTATGTGGTAGGCAATATGCTGCTTGAAGTAGCTTGCAAAAAGAGGTGGGAAGTCTTTCTTTTTGTAGAACAATGTAGTTGCTTTCAAGTCCTGGCAGTGCATGTTAAGGTGCAATTGCACTGCAAGAATCAGAGAGATATAAAAGAGGAAAAAACAATGCGGAAAAAAGGTATTCTCAACCATCTTTGTTTACCCTGTTATAACTTCATAATAGCAATTTCTAAGCTAGTAGATTTTATCAGTGAATGTCACCTACACTCACAGTGACCACAATGAGTAATAATCCAGTGGAAAATCTACTGATAGTATATTGTTATTATACCTACTATACCCAGGACTACTATTTGCATGTTATTAACATTAGCTGTATCAGGCTCCAGAGACAACCTTCCCAAAACACAGTATAGAATTGATTTGGTTTGTTTTGGTGGGATTTCTTTTCTTTCTTTCTACAGTTCAATCCCATTTTTCTCACTGGAGATTTAAAGTTTCTTTTAGCTGTCTTTCTAAACCAGAAATTTTTGAGAGTCATTGCTATATTTATTGTAGTTTGGGAAGCCTGAAGACTTTGGGTTCTGGATTGTTTTGGTTTGAATTCTGTCTCTGGATCAGTTTATTAAGGTGTCTGGTTCTTTGATTTCTGCTCCCCCACCCCCAAGTCATTAACTCTTTCTGACAGTGAAGCACAAGGCATCTCTGTGTTGTTTCTCATCAATTCCATTTGAGGGACAGTACCCTTATCTTCGTCCACAGTGTAGTGCATGGGCAGATAAAGCTTGGAATTGCTGTTGAACTAACCCTGTATTCCGTGCTCTTTCTAAAATCGTTTGACAGGGGTTTCAGGTGTACAGGGAATGAGGTGTCTAACCTGACTTGGATGTTGAGACATTGAACTGTTGCTAAAGAATATGTCACTAAAATTATGGTTTCCTTTCCAGTAGCACTTCTAGAACAAAAGAATTGTTATTAATGGGTGTTGTACAGATTGTTTCTAAGGCTTACCTAATTTATTGTCTGCCTTCCACAATTTTCCAAAATTAGCATACTTTTGCAGATACAAGGAGACTAGAACAGGTGATATAGATGTTTCAGTCTAATTTTAGTATGTTTGCTGTCTTTTCTGAGTATATGCTTTGTATTCATGGATTACATGCTGATGATTTGTTATATTTTTCTCAACGTGTATAATCTGCTGTTTTGCCAGTTAAATCTTATTTTATATCTTGCCAGTATTTATGATGTTTTTCTTGTTATTTTCATGCCCTTGGTGTATGACAGTTCTTCAGTTTGGCATCATCTTTAGGTTTGAGTGTGCTGTTTGGTTTTTTCCTTAACAACAAACATAAAAGCTATATTATGCCAAATCAACAGGGGACTTCTGTGGTATCACAGTACTTACCCGACCTGCTAGCAAATAAAAGTGCCTTGTAGCTTCCCATCAATCTGCTTTTAGTTTTTCACGCTAAACTTGACAGGACTCATAATTCAAGCCTGCTTGGGTTATTTTTGTAAATTCTAACAGAGTTGCTTATTTCCCTGTGGAAATAATAGCACTGATTTTTTCACTAGTTTTGTAACTGATCCAAAGAAGAAGAGTCAGGTTTGTCTGCTATGTTACCTGCTTTATTCAGAAATCTGTTTTACTGTTAGTTCCTTTGAGTCTGTTATTTCATTTCCAAATACTATGGAATGCAATCACAGTTTTTATGGGATATGATTTGGCAAATTAGCTTGGACTAGGAGAGAAATCAAGACCATTATTTAAAGGAAGATGTTTCCTGTGCAGGGCCCACCTTTTACTTAAAATTTGATATCTCCTGACACTGAAATCATGAGGTAGGAAATAGGGATAATTGTACTTCTTCACCTGTGACGGCCAGCTCTAAATCTGATAAGAGGGACAAACTACACCCACGTTGATGTTATTAATATATCATGGGAATATGTTGTGAGATACACTATAATGCCACAAGAAACTCATATTGTGAGACTGTCAAAAGTTTTATGTAAATACTGCCATGTAAATTTATGGCTATGAACAGGCCAGTTGTGCAAGTCATGCTGTTTTGAGTGTGAGGAATCAGAAGACAAACACGCTCTGCGGTGCCAAAAAATACGTAAGCTTTTTGTTTTGTGAAATATTGTGTGCTTATAATCACAGTTCAGTTGATTTACTTAGGAAAGAAAAAGTAAACAGGAGCAGAAGGATAAATACTTCAGAACTCCTTTTACTATTTGACACATCTCATTTTCAAAACATTTGAGAAGAGTTAACTAACAGTTTCACGGACGCTGAGGAACTAAAGGAAGGTTGTGACAAAAGGAAGGCCCTGAATTAGTAGACTTATAAGAGGATAATCTTTGGAATTTTGGGTGCAGCTATGAAGTCCCAACTATGAACAATTTTCTCAAAAAGACAGAAGTGACTATAGCAAAAAAGGAAAGGCAAAATATGGTTAAATAAATCTGTTGTTACTTCTAGATGAGAACACTGGGGAAGCAGAGGGCAAAGTCCTTCTGAAGAGGGGCCTTCTTGTCACAGGTGCTTCAAAAAAATTCCCAAACAGCTGAAAATATACTGAAGTTTCAGCTGCAGAGGGACAAGATGGTTTTTGCCTTCTTTTCTTTTTTATCTGTTTTTTTTTTTCAGTACTACATATGCCTAATATTTTGATTTTTTTTTCCCCCAAATATTTTGTTTCAAATCTGAGCTAAATTTATTGATGAAAGAGTTGGCACCATTCAGCAGCTATATGAAATATTCTGCTGCTGGTATTTTTCAGCCATACCAGTTCTGTGGAGTGTGGACAAGAGCTAACAGCTGACAGTTGTCAGCAGATATGGTAACGTCAGCTAAAAAGTGGTAACTGAGCTGTTGTTTACCTGTTTTCCGTAATGGAAGACACATAAATTGCCCTTTCTCTGGTTCCTGCTTTGTTTCAGTAGCACATAGGTAATTTTACTGAAGAAATACAAAAATGTATAGTTCCCTTGATAGTCAAGTGTGAGAGGGTTTTTTGTTAGAAAAGCAGCAGTTGTTTTTCATAGCTTTGTCCCTGTCATCACTAGAGCTCTGTGGATAATTACATGTGTCTACTAACAATCTGTTTCAGTGTATTTGTGAAAATAAAAAATGAAAGCATCTGCCTTCATGTTCCCTTTAAACAGTACCTTGGAATTTTCATGACAAAAAATCAAAACTAGACCACTGTCATGTTTATGAACTGCACTATTTACTCTTCAGTATTTACTTTTTCTCCATCACATATCAATTATGAATCATGACCCACGTAAGCTTAGCAGTGGTTGTGTTTGTCTGCGCATAGTAAAGGCAAACGTAGCAGCAGGGCAGACAGATGCAGTATTTTTATATAGGTCGTGTTACCCTTCTTAATTCATGTCAGTTTACTGTTATGACCTTAGGCACAGTCACCCAGTCCAGGGTAGTTTTTCTGCTGCCTTATTAGTGTGAGATTATTTCCTCCTTTAGCATTAATTAAATGAGATGCATTGATTTGTGCTGACTCTACAAAGCCATCTATGGCTACAAGGCTTATGTAGAGGATTAGAGAGGAGTATCTGCGTATCAGTGAATACTTTTGTAACAACTGCTAAGTGTATCAACTTGAATCAAGGAATTTTGTATTTAGTTGCTTGTTTGTGTGATAGTAAAATCTCGTAAGAGTCTGCAGCATCCAAGATGTCAGTTAGAACTTGTTGTATGCACTTGTATTAGGATTTTTTTTAAAAACTTTTTTTCCCACTTTCAGTATTCTAACCTGAATTAATGCAAATTTACAAAAAAAAAAAAAAAAAACAAAAAAAAACCAAAACCAACCAACTAGCAGAGTGTTAAAATTTAATTGAGACTTTCTGTCAAGTGTTTATTCTAAAATAAATATATGGTAGTAGGCGTAGGTTCTCAAATTGTTATTAGGATACTTTATAGCTTGTATCTTTTCTAAGATTTTTTTTTTTAACATATACAAGTTGACGTTTGTTCTGTGTGATTTGTAGGAATAGTCTACCTATCACCCTGCACCAAAAATACTCTTTAGGCCTCTGCATTACGGTGCCACCGTATCTGCACTGTCAACAGGTTGTCAGTCACAAAGCATTCATCCATCAACCAAAGGCCTCTAGTTAGTTCACCAGAGACAGCACTGCTGATGCAGAACATAGTTAAGCATTAACAATTGCTCTCATGTTTTGAGGCTTTGAAGTGTAAGCCAGGGGAAAAAAAAAAAAAAACACCCCAACAACTTATGGAGTTCAATCTGTCTTTCCATGGCCAGGCAGAAATAAGAATAGTCTCAAGAAATACATGTATTCTGTTACAAGAGAAATGCAAATAATTGTATATTTCTTTTTCCTAGAAGATGAGATCAAGGAACTGTTTATTTCCTTGAAAAAGATCTGTGTTAAAGAACGTGAACTGTTCTGATATTGCAGGGTTTTTTCTTGGAAATGTAGCATGACATTTTGGTCATGAAAGCAGGAGCATAATTTTGTCAGTCTTAAGGACAAAAGAGTTAAAGTAAACACTTTCTAAGACATTCTTTATGTCTGCACCCTTCAATTCAAGTAGTCAATGTGTTCTTACACATTGCAGGTGAAATTTGTGGGGAAAAAAATCTTACATCCACCTCCTTAACCTGCTTTGTCATTAGACAAAATGTGAAGTCCATTAAAGTCCTCCATTATAAATTATCTATCACATTAATGACTTTGTTCTAGGAGTACAGATTTTATAGCCAATTAGCAATGGGACGGTAAACCTTTCCCTCTTAATAATGAATTCAGTTCATATTCCTAGTGGTTCAAAGCCATTTGTTAAATTATGGTTCAGTAATAAATCTTTAATGTCAGAATAGCCATGTTCTCCCTCATACCAGCCAACTGCCCATTTCACAGAGTTGTGAAGTTCAGCTGATAGGGCTGAAATGACTGAGAAACTTCAATGACAAATCTTAAGGGATGGGCATCTCTTTCCACTACCCTTCTGGACCATGCAGGGCCAATCCTCTGTGGCACAGTATCCCCAGGTCTCATCTCTCCAGTATCCCTCAGATGTTGTGGGGAGAAGGAAGGCCTGCAGGAAGTATCAGAGACTTCAGTCAGGAGGAGAAACAGCAGGCAAGCATGAATTGCTGATGTCCAGAGAACGTATTTTCAGCCTTTAAAATGTTGGTCTTCTATTTCATTGTCCCTCCCTCAGCTTCACACTCTTTTCCTCAGCTTTGCTTCATAGTTGCTCACAGCTCTCATTCGTTCCTTCTCTCTGCATGTATTGTATTTCTACCTTGGTAATTTCTTGCTTGTTCTTTAAACCTCAAGGCTCTAGCATGCCATTTGCTGCAACTGTTTTACACAACCTATGTGATATAATTTTGTGTTATTCTACCATACAAACACCCACAGATTAGAGGACTGTTTCTTTACTAAGATTTCACAAGGTCTAGCACAAGGGCACCCTTTCAAGAATGATTAAATCAGAGCGGAAACAAGACTGAAAATTGAAAAATGTCTCATTCAGAGACTCAGAAACTGTGAATCTACATCACCAGTCCCTTTGGATGTAGTATTTCTGGTTTCTGTGTTTTCTATGTATTTTTTCTGTTTCACAATATACTCTCTTCTCACTTGCTAAAATTTTTACATTGTGGACAAAGTTTGCAAATGCAAGCACTTGTAATTTAACAAAAAGAATTTTTAAAAAGAGTATAAAGTTTTCAAAGTTCCGAACTTGGATTTTAGGTTCAACTGCTGTGAACTTCTGCAGATTATCTTACTTAATCAACCTAAAAGATATGTTGATATCATACACACAGAAAGATATCTGGAGTGATGACATGCTTCAGAGAAGCTATCTCTGAGAAGTACGATTAGATAGGTAGTAAATGGAATGGAACAAGTAATTTGCAACAAGTGATTTTTTTAATAAATTCAGTCGTCTTTCTTGGCTAGAGAAATACTTGCAAACAGTTTGAAGTCTGCTTCTGCCTGGGTTCTAAGGGAGTCTAGTGGCACAGATAAATGCTAAATAGTGTGTTGAGCAAAGTAGTGAGGCGCCTGAGAGGAAAAGATGCCGAGGTATGGATATGCCAAAAACTTTTTAATGTCAGATATTACATGGTCATTTTCATTCTACATGTTCATTACCTACAGAATGTAAATCAGAGGCCATAGTATTTTTATTTCTTCCCTTTGCCCTCTGTTTTTATTTGTGGGAACATTCTTCATTACATTTCACTGTCTGGTCAGGAGATAAGAGAGTAGGCTCTTGAGGGCATTGCATTCTGTTTGTGCTTCACCAGGATATTACTTTTGGCAGGATGTTTATTTCCTTTCTCCCCTTTGTTTTCAATCCCTATGCAGTATGTCTTTACAATGCTGTTGACTGTTCTGAGCTAGTAATTTTCCTCTTCCCTCTCCTTGTCTTTCTTACCCTCAGTGTCCATTTTATCTTGTGTCTCTTCTGTTGTTTTGACTTCAGAGTCTTTACCATGAAAAGTAACTTCACTCTTCCCCCCCCTCCCCGTTCAGAGAAGGCTTGAAAGATGTGAAACTTCTTTCTGTACCTCTTTATTCGGTTCATGTCCTTGACCTGTTTTTCATCCATTATTCTTAGTATAGCAGTTAGGAGTTTTTTTGTTTGTCTTGCATCTCACATAATAGTGTTTTTCTCTTTGCTTTCCAAAAATGTTCCACATTTCCAGTTGCTCCAAGTCTTCCTACCTTGCAGAGATTCTTTTTATGCCTTCAGTGACTGATTCCATTCTTGTTCTCTTCATCTGTCTCTTCCATTCTAGTTCAGCTGGTTAATTTTCACATGTGGAGTTTGGGTCTTGATGCCAGCTTTTCTGAGGAAATAGGAAGGAGGGAGCATCATAGAGCCAGATATCATAGAGATGGCAGAAGAAAGAGCTACGTGGTGAGCGCAAGCTATTCCATGAAGCTTATAGGATTAAGGACTCAGTATAGGATTGCACTTCAGTTTTTTTTTCATTATAAAGTGGGTGGGAAATGTCAGCCGCCCCACTGCATCTCTCCAAAATGTGTTAAGATACAAGCAAGCTTGTAGTTTTCCATGTTAAGCAAGCTTGTAATTTTCCATGTTATAACACATACTGACACTATACCTGTAATACGATGCTGTTTGGCTTTATTGCATTCTATACCAAAGCAGTTTTCGTGGCCAACTTCAATGTATATATTTGATAGATAGTGTGAAAAAAGGTTGCTGTAGTGGCATGATTTCATTTGATATTTTATGGTATCACTTGAAATACAGCTCAGCATAATTAAAATGTTACCTGGGACTTCTGTATAGTATAATGTATTTGATACTGTATCTGTCTGCAAGATTCTACAAATCTTGTTAAACTTCTTGGCTAACATTCTCAGTATCTCAAAAAAATCTTTACTGACCTCACTTGGATGAGCTGAAGGGAAGTAAAATAAAAATAGGTTCTAATTTGTCGATCATTTTAGTTTATTATACTCCACAGAGACTTCTTTTGGTAGGCTATGAAGTGTGCCCATGCTATAGTTATCCAAGTCCCAAAATATTGTGATATCTTGGAGAAGACCTTTTTCTATGACTGGGGCAGATTGGGAAGATCCCTTTGAGATTAATTAAGGCAAATTTAAAATAGCTCAGGGGTTTATGGAAGTCCTTAAAATAAAATCTTCCTGAAGCAGCCTGTACCAGTAAAAGTTACATACTTAAGTATGTACAATACATTTAAAACAACTTGAATTTGTTTCTTTCAGACATTAATTACAGAAGCAGACATTTAACAAATGCTAAATGGCATAAACGTGTTATAGTAGAAAAGTTTATCCCCAGAAAATTACTTAGAAGTTGTATTGAAAGTAAAGGCAGCATTTCAGAATCCCAAGAAAATTCATAAAGAGCAGTAAAATCCTCAATTCTATCAGACAATATTACTAACACTTACTTTATTGCTTGGAGAAAATTGTTTCTTTTGTAACTTCTTTGTTCTTGTCCATTTTCATTCAGTAGTTTCAATTATAGGAGGATATGGTTCTGTGTAGCACTTAAGAGAGCTTATTAAAAGCTCATTTCTGGTGAACATAGAGAGTGATATTTATGCAGTCAAAGTTCAGAGCAGGATGAGGCTCTGAGATACAGTGCATCTGATTTCTTAGGCTCACTCAGAAATGTCAGGTAAGGTGAAATGTAATCAATTTTGCATTTACTACTGCAGGGCAATCTATGTCACCACCCCTGATACACAGTGATACGATCTTCAAAAATATATTTTGTCTAACATAGTGTACCTTTCATACAATAGCAATGAGCTGATCAATCAAATGGCAAGAGATATTTAATAAGCGTGCTTGTAAATCGAGCTAATAACATTCTAGCCATGTTAATGAAGATAGATATGGTGAACAGTAGTTCCGCAGTGCTAAAATTCAGGATGTACTCAGTATATTTTTTAAACTATTTAACACTTGCAAACAGAGGAAGGATTTGGATCAGTAGATAGATCGGTCGATCGATTCATTGATCTCAAATTCACCTCAATTCTACCATAAAATATTCTCAGTGTTACTGTATGTTTAAAAAAACCCAACCCTTCTGTTCTTTATGTCTAAAACAAATTAATGAAAGCAACTACTAATAGGTATATAGAATTGGAATATTTTATGTGTTCTGATCCTTTACACAGCTTCTGATTGTTTGGTAATGGTTGCTTTTAGGAGAGACAGAATAACTTTACTTAGTACTATAGGTTAAAAATAAAGCTGCCAACATCAGCGCTGATGAAAATGACAGTGATTTCTTTAACAGTAAAAAAACATTCAAAATATGTGAGAAACACTTGAAACCATGCCTAGCAAACTGTGCCAGTCATTTGAGAATGATCTTACACAAGTATGTGTTGATTTTGCAACTTTGGTCATCAAATACTTTAATTCACTTTTAAATGCACTGAGGTTTCTTTAAAGTAAACATTTGCCAAGAGTAAATACGTTGCAGATGTGACACAGAAAAGGGAAGAGCAGTTTAGGGTGTGCTTGTAGTAAAAATGCAGTCAAGGCCAGCTTTTTGTTAGAGGTTTTATAGCTTCTGCTGGAAATATTAGCATAAATGACACATGTTGTAGAACTATGGCATATGTTGCCTTGGAAAGAAAGACGTTTCCACTTATTCAGTGAATTGAGGCCTCATGTTACTCCCTGCAGACCATGTCATACCCCTCTCCAACCTCTCAGGACTGATGACTTATCCAAACCAAACATCTGCTTTTCCATTCAGTGCAATTATTCAGTGTGCTACTGGGGGCAGATGGTTGTTAATCGGCAGATCATTAATGTGGCAGGCCACTCTCTTTCTAGCCTTAGAAAGGTCACGAAGTGTTAAGTTCCCTCGCTCCAGGCTGGTAAGATACATATCTTTTGATTCAGTTGGATTTTTGATGTATAATGACAATTGAATTACTTGATACAGTTATGGAGGAGAATTTAATTAAACCTTTAATTAAACCTAAAAAAAATCCATATTGTTTTTACTGTGTAAGGACAATGCAACCAAGAGATGATTAGTGTCAATTACACTGTAGCTGTCAGAAAGTTTGAATGCTAAAATCTGGTGAGTGTGAACCTTAATCAGATAGCAGTGAGGATGCTCAGCTGCCACTCTAACACAGTCTCCAGCTCTATGTGTCAATTTTCTGTGGAATTTAATTTAGCCCTAATAATGAAAAAATCTCTCTATTCACACAATCCTGTCAAGTCAAACTTTAGACAATCTAAATGAAGTAGATGAGGGCTTCAGGGAGAAGTGGCAGAGTGACATGCTGAAGAGATTTCACATTCTTTTCCATTCACACAGGTTATATTGAGGAAGCCTGTATTATTCCATGTCCTTCAGACTGTAAACTCAGTGAGTGGTCCAACTGGTCTCGCTGTAGTAAATCCTGTGGAAGTGGGGTGAAGGTTCGCTCTAAATGGCTCCGTGAAAAACCCTACAATGGTGGAAGACCCTGTCCAAAGCTAGATCATGTCAATCAGGTAATTTTGTTTATATTTACATTATTGATATAGCTTTTTCCATACTTCAGATTACCTTTTTAGCTGTATTGTTTCTGGATTTAGAAAAACTGTACAACATAAGAAGCAGATGCAGGTAGAAGGAGGAATATGTGTTAGTTTAGATTTCCTCAGTTAGTATAGGATTTTCTTCATTATTTCCTTACCTGCAAGAACTTAGCACTGCAGATCGGAGACAATAAAACATTCTTGCATGCAGATGTGAAGACCATGTTTCTGAAGAACTTCTCTTACAGTGGGTAAAATGTCTCATTAAAGATGCTCAAACTGGTAAGATCCTTAGTGTCATTTCCCCAACCATCTTAGATCAGGAAGCAAATTAAAAGTTCTGAAACACTCACCAAGTATCATCCCAGTGTCCCTTAGTGGATTTTAGTCAGGTTGGATCTTGAACTTCTGGATACACTTGTCCTGGCATGCAGTTGCAGTCAGGACTGCACTTCTGAGATCAGTCTCCCAGTTGTCCCACTAATCACACTTTATTTTCCAGTGTGGAGCAGTGTGGCTGCACAGTCTGGATCTTCTTCAGGTGAAACCAAGCCAGAAAATGTGATCCAAGAGCACACTGCTTTGACCACCAGTGAGCATTTAGTCTTTAGGACCAAGTTTAGCACTAGTTCATGTTAAACTCCTGAAGATTGTTTGCTTGCTTGGAGAATTATAGAAAGAAAAACCTTCCTTGTCAATTAACTTACACTCTTCAGAGTTGATTTATGTTCATATTACTGTTGAATTTAATTTAGTCTGCAGAGCCATGTTAAACAGCCACACAGTCTTCTCTGTAAATATTCAAAGATTGAAAAAAAAGAAGTGCTGTCAATTTACATTTGAATAAAAATGCGTGTACTTAATATTATCCTATTGACATTTTGCTAGTACAGAGTGAAATGGGTTGTTGATTTAATTTTCTACTTTAGGGACTGTAATTAGTTCTAATTTAGAAAATAATAACTGTTAAACTGCAGCTAATAAACTAAGGTGGTGATCTGTTTTAACAAAATACAAACTAAAATAAGGGTTGCTGGATTTAGGTCAGCATGTAAATAGGCTTCAAATTAGGAGGAATGTGTTTCAATAGGAGAAAATTATAGTCTATACAGAAGTCTTTTTCCTTCTTTAATATTCATGTACTACATAATAGGCTTGTATTTTTTTGCATCGAAGGTGATTTTGCCAGAGGTCTGTTAGACACTTACATGCAACACTATTGCCCTCTACTGGTATTTCGACTCGAACATGTTGCAATGTTACATGGTGCTTGCCAAATAGTAATAGGTGATTCAAAATGTAATTATTGTAAAAATAAAATTGAAATATAGTACTTTAATGATAAGGAAGCTCTACAGGTAAGATAGGAATGTTGACGAATATAGAAGCTGTATCTTTCAATTTTAAATACTTTCACTGTCAATTCAGAAACACGCAGGGAATACACCTGCATTCTAATTTTGAGTTAATTATTTAATCTAAATGTGATCCAGCATTCATTCAGCTGGAAAACTACTGACTCTTAAGAATATTTATTTCAGTTATTAAATGTAATCTGATTTATTTTTGTATTCAGTACTTATATATGTAACATGTTTATTTGTATACAGTCAAAGCATCATGGTTAGACTGTGCCTTTGTGTCCACAAGTATGTGGAAGATGATGTACAGAGGGGCTATGCTGTAAGCTGACATCTACAAATCATAAACTCTGAGGAAAGGCTTCGATGTGTTGTCTAGCCCGTGGAAGAGAAGATTCGAGGGAGGATGCTGGCAGTCTGCTAGCATGTACATAAAAGGCTGTTGCAAAGAAGGAGGAAATAAGCCATTTTCCATGGCCATCTTGGATAGGATAAAAAGCAGTAGGCTTAGACTGCTGCAAACAGATTTGGGTTAAGCCTTGGGAAAACTTTTGAATGGTAAGGCTAGTGAAACATTGAAACAGTGCTTAAGACATCTGTTAGGTTTTAAGAGTGAGTTGCTCAATGTTTCTCAGGGCTGACATGTATGGTGATTGAGCACAGTGAATGCTAGATGTCAGTACTCACTTCACTAGGCTAAAAGTCTTCACAATTCCAACAATAATAGAGTCAGGTTAATTATAAAATCATGTCAGTGGCCTTCAGAGGTTTTCAAATGAAGAGGCTAATCTGCACTGTCAAGGAAAATAAGAACACCCCTCTCTTCACTGACTACAGGCATTATTTACGCCATTATCCAGTCAGGTTGGTATGCTATCCTTACAACATCCAACCACCATGGCCTGCAGTCATGGTTACAAAAATAGCAGTAGCATCAGGAGAACACCACTTAACACATGCAATGCCATATAGAGTTCTCCTTTGGCTTTCTGACAAGATATCCAGTTTTTATGTTACTAGAAATGCTGTTGAATATACAGGACTTAGTATTCGTATGCCAACCAGGATGAGACATATAGAGATGTTTCCCTAAATTAAGGCTTTGTTACTCTCATTTTGGAAATCCTGGACAAGAATAAATAAAGTGCCACTTCCCACATGACTGCAGATTGTGCACTGAGTCCAGTATCTTCCCTAACATGTATTTACACCACCCATCTTTACACCTGAGTTAATGCTTATGTAGTTCAAAGATGGCCCAAATATGCTGGCACGACTATGCTGGTCATGTTGTGCATGGGCTGATCAGTCTATATCATACTCTACGTATTCATTGTTCAAGTAATTATTTTTTTGTGATTGGAGGTAATTTGTTGAAGGTTAACTCATAAACTGTCAAACCGTCAGCCTTTTCTTCTACCCAAGCAGTGTTGCTGTAAATAAATCAATGAGTTGTTAAAGACAATGTCTTGGATTGTCTAGAAATATTAGTTGTGCTGACTTGATACCCAGAATGATATATGAAGTTAACTGGTATAAGGTAATTTTGAGGCAATGGGTTTTAAGTAATTTGTGCATAATTAAGATACTCAGTGAACGATTTAGAACTTTGGAAGGATGAGAACTGCCAGTGCTTTTTATTCCCCTGAATCTATTGCACTTAATGCTGCCAAAACAATTTCAATTAATAGAGAAGTCCAGTATCCTCTCCAAAACCACTAAGGATTTTCTCGTCATAAAGAAATTGGATTCCCTGCTGTGTGAAGAGTTGATGCTCATTACAGGCAAAACAGAAAAACAGTTTTATCATGTGTTAGGGACTGAGAAATAGACTAGCTAATTTACAGTCACTTCCCACTAGTTGTAATTTATAAACTTTATTTTCTTCCAAGGGCAAACTTCTTGCAAAAATGTCTCATGACAGCAAGGGGGATGCAAGAGGAAAAAGTGGATGCCTTTGCCTTGACAGAATTCATAGAATATTGTTTGTAATAACAGCTAAATGAATGCCATTTAAATAACTATGCTTCACTCTAATAATTCTTTCTTTTTATTTTTGTTTTTTCTTTTGGGTTCATGAAAATACTTTCTTCAGGCTCAGGTAAGGGTTTCTAAAATAGAGAAATAACCTTAACATGTTCTTCCTGATTGTGCTCCAGTGTTTATGTTGTCTGTCCTTTTTTGTAAAGTACGTTTGAGAAAATATATGGAACACTGTGTAAGGTGCTATAAAAGATACTAACGTTGGGACACGAATATATTAGAGTGATTTTAAGTATCCACAATGAAAAATAAAATGAACCAGCATATATTGATATAATTTACCTTGAGCTCCCCTCTCTATAGAAATACAGAAACCCAACAACTTGTAAAAGTGGGATGAAGTAGTTGAAGAGAGATGTGAGGGATAGAAGTAAAGTTTTAGCAGACTTTTAGCAGCATTTTTCTAGAAGGAATACTCATGAGCTAGCCCAGTTACAGATTTTATGTTAGTTTTGTGGATGTTATTGGTGGAAATGACAGTCTGGGCTTAGTGGCAGAGATAACCAGAGAATCTGTCATTCGGTGTCTTAGCTTCTGATTTTTTGTTATTACTATGGTTTTCTATCATTCATTTTGTCTGTATTATTACTACAGTCTCTAAATCAGCAAGTTTACATGTTACTCTTATCAAAAAGATCATTAACCTTTTTTTGCATGATCACTGTCATGTGTTTATCTTACTTGTGTGCAACAAAACTGATGCTTGATGTGGATTCCAGGTCTATGAGGTAGTCCCCTGCCACAGTGACTGCAGCCAGTACGTGTGGGTTACTGAGCCCTGGAGTGTCTGCAAGGTGACCAGTGTCGACTTAAAAGAGAACTGTGGAGAAGGTGTTCAGACAAGGAAAGTCAGGTAAAACAGTATTGCTCCTCCTTCACTCTAGAGAGCTTTCAGTCATGGCTGTGTAATGATGTAACTCTGTGTAAGGTACAGTGGTAAGTCCAGCCATAGTATACTGGACCAGAACCCTGGCTGATGTAAATCAGAATAGCTGCAGTAAGTGCAGTATGGCTCTGTCTACTGATTATGGATATAGACCTTGATTCCTAGTTTATAAACTAATATATATTGTATTTCTTGTACTACTTCAAACACTGCAATGTATGATTTCAGTGCTTTTCTGAAAGGTAAAATGGTCCTCTTTCTAGATGAGAATATCATTAAAAAAAAAAAAAGAAACCCACACCAATCTTCTAAGTATGTATACACTTGGGAATAATAGGTATGCTTTTTTTGAGTTTTTTGTTTGCTGGGGATGAGAGGGTGTTTTAATTTTTTTAATGGCCGACTGCAAAGCCAAACACAATTTGAGATTATAAATTTGAATAATAAAGCATAATATGAATTCAGTTTGAAGGAACAAAATGGGAGTTGTATGAAGTAAACTGTTAAATGTTATCTTCTTCCTGCCACAAGCAGTTAGAAATGGGTAAAAACTGGCTGGAAGGCCAGGCCCAGAGTGTGGTGGAAATGGAGTTAAATCTGGTTGGCGGATGGTCACAGATGGTGTTCCCCAGGGCTCAGTACTGGGGCCAGTCCTGTTTAACATCTTTATCAATGATCTGGACGAGGGGATTGAGTGCACCCTCAGTAAGTTTGCAGACAACACCAAGCTGGGTTGGAGTGTTGATCTGTTTGAGGGTAGGGAGGCTCTGCAGAGGGATCTAGACAGACTAGATTGATGGGCCAAGACAAATTGTATGAGTTTCAATAAGGCGAAATGCCAGGTTCTGCACTTTGGCCACAAAAATCCCTGGCAATGCTACAGGCTTGGGGATGATTGGCTGGAAAGCTGCTCCACAGAGCGGGACTTGTGGGTATTGATTGATTGATAGCCATCTAAACATGAGCCAGCAGTGTGCCTGGGAGGCCAAGAAGGCCAATGGCATCCTGGCCTGTATCAGGAATAGTGTAGCCAGTAGGACCAGGGAAGTGATTTTACCCCTGTGCTTGGCACTGATGAGGCCACATCTTGAGTACTGTTCTCAGTTTTGGGCCCCTCCCCGCAAGAAAGACATTGAGGTGCTGGAGCATGTCCAGAGAAGGGCAAGGGAGCTGGTGTTGGGTCTGGAGCACAAGTCCTGTGAGGAACGGCTGGGGGGAGTGGGGGTGGGTAGGACGGCGTGAGGAGAGACCTCGTTGCTCTCTACAACTACCTGAAAGGAGGTTGTAGAGAGGTGGGGGTTGGTCTGTTCAACCACGTAATAAATGATAGATCAAGAGGAAATGGTTTCAGGTTATGCCAAGGGAAGTTTAGCTTAGTTATTAGGAAGAATTTCTTTAATGAAGAGGTCATTAGGCATTGGAACGGGCTGCCCAGGGCAGTGGTGGAGTCCCCATCACTGTAGGTTTTTAAAAGTTGTGTAGATGTAGGGCTTAGGGACGTGGTTTAGTGAGGGACTTGTCAGTGTTAGGTTAGTGATTGGACTAGGTGATCTTACAGGTCTTTTCCAATCTAGGCAATTCTGTGATTCTGTGATTCTGTATCAGCTTTGCTCTTGCAGTTCTGGAAAACAAACTCAAGCCTCTTAATTTGAATGATCCTAGTAATATACTACTTAGTCTTCCGCTGACAGGTGGAAGGGATAAGTTAAGCAACAGACTCCACAGAACTGGAAATACTGTGGAATGAAGACTGTCTTCAGCTCTGCAAAAATGAACATAGTAATTTCTCATCTTTACTGGGCCTCCAGCTGCTAATTTAATAAAATGGTCATAGAAAAGCATCTGTGTAAATTAGGTATTAATACTAAGAATACAAAATTTTAAAAGTTCTTTTATTTCTACACTTAAAATAATCAGTTGAAGCATGCACAAAATATGTCTAAACTATAGCTGATTTGCATTATTCTGGCTTACTGGTAATAATAAATCACCTGCCCAGAAACTCTCAGAAAATTACTGATAGGGAATGTATAAATCCTGTGCATTTCATTATATGGCTGTCACCTGTAAAAGTGAGGACTTTTTTTGGCTCTTGGATTTTTCTTGGATATTCATAGATCAATACTTGGTTGTGTTACTTCAGTTGCATGCTGACAAAATGTTAAAATGCTTCAGAATACTACTGTACAAAATCCATGGCAGATGCAGTTTATGTGCAGTTCTTTTTTCCAGGTGTATGTTAAACACTGTGGATGGTCCTTCTGACACTGTAGAGGACTATCTGTGTGATCCTGAAGAGATGCCACTTGGTGCTAGGAAATGCACATTACCATGTCCTGAAGACTGTGTTATATCTGAATGGGGACCATGGTCTCGGTGTTCTTTGGTAAGAAGTATACTGACACGTAATGTTTATCATTTTAGGAGGATATTTTAGAACTATATGCATGACGTATCATGCAAAGATGCTGGATTGAGCAGTGATTTTATATGTAAATATCTATATTTGCTATTATCTTTAGGATCATTGGTAGTTGTTACAAATAAAGTACCCAGTATTATCCATTAAGTGAAATTGTTCCAAACCAAAAAATATAGTGTCACCAGTGGTCATTCTTTACTGAGGGATTGGTTCTCTGTGGTGGAATAGCTTTGGCAGTGGCTTGTGAGTCCATCTTTGAGTGTAGCTGTGAGCCTTTCCATAGCAGTGCAGTCACTGCATTAAAAATGATCTCTCACTTGCAAAGAGGAAAGTGTAGATCAAGACTGAGCATAGAAAGGTAATTTGGGGTCTTATATTTCCTTTCTGACAGCAATTTCAAAAAGATTAAAAAAAAAAAAAAAAAACAATGACAACAACGACAACAAAACTCCAAACCAATGATAAAAAGATATTTCAGGACCTCACAGTATTTGGGCTCTGGTGCACTACAGTATGGCATTTGGGAAGTGAGCATCTGAATCCAGTTAATGAATGAAATGTTTTCAAAGTGCTAGGACTGAAATATAAACTAGTCAGGAAAGTACCAAGTTTTTGCCAAGTTAAAGGATATTTCATCTTGGGTGAAAGAGCAGACTAAGTTCTTTGAAATAATACGGAAATGGTTTCTCTGAGGCAACAGCACGAGCCTGCTATTTTAAATTTGCGTTCTGTGAAGAGGTTACTTGAAAGGTTGTTATAATGTTGCATGAAAAGGCATCAAGATGCCGAAATATCAAAGCTGTTTCCAATCTCCCTTTCAAGCCATGCAATGGAAGTAGCATCCGTGAAAGGTCAGCTGAATCTCTGAGACAACCATATGATGGGAAGTCTTGTCCTGCTGCCACTGATACAGAAGTCTGCACTTTGAACAAAAACTGCTACCACTATGACTACAATGTTACAGGTATTTGTGGTGCTGTGATCCAGTGACGGTTTGGGACTGTGTTCCTTTCACCTTACAGGAAGATTTTTCTGCTTTCTGTTCTTATCTGAAGGGAGCTTGTACTGAAAACTAATTTAGGGTATTCTATCCAGAAAAAATGTTATTTGAGACTTTGCAACTTGGGTGTAGTGTGCGTGCTATAACCCCAGGAAATTTATTTCTATGATAATTTTGTGATTTGCTTAAAATCTGTGCAGATGAAACTAAATATGAACGTTTCAGGAAGGCATCGGGCACTGACTATTTGCAGTAACAGTGGTTGTTTCCAAAAATGTGTAGCAGCTGGCTTCCATGAGCTTTTTTGCATGTATAAAAGTTTCTTAAGAGGACTATTTTAGGCCATCAAAATTAGAATTAGGTGGGAGATGGATCATTATAAGTTTTATCTAACATGTCTTCTACACTAATGAATTTCTTGCCTCCAGACTGGAGCACATGTCAGCTCAGTGAGAAGGCTGTCTGTGGTAATGGTATCAAAACACGGATGCTCGACTGTGTTCGCAGTGATGGCAAATCAGTTGACCTGAAGTACTGTGAAGAGGTGAGTGGGTACCTGTGAGTAACATCCCTTCTAATGGTGCTAATTAATGCTGAGCCAACTGAGCTCTATGGCATGTAACCCATCTTTGCCAGATGTCATGCAACAGTGTTCATGGATTGTTAAGTACCTCTCAAATGCCAGTGGCACTTTGAAGTGCCATCAAAAGTGATTTTTATACAATTTCCTTCAGTTACTTCTAAGTGCCTATGTGAACGTATGCTAATTATTATGTCCTGAAGGAAATTACTTAGAAACAATAATTAATAAGGTAGAATAAAGGTAATAAATCTTAATCAGAACACTAATCATCATTCTAATGTGATACAATTCCGGCATGGAGTGTTGGACATCTGCCAGCATCAATCATTTACTCAGTGTGTTGGAAAATCTTTCTCACATGCCATTCTGCAGCTGGGCTGAATGCTAACTTCTTGTAACCAGCTGTACAATGCAAAAGATACCCAAGCTGGTGTGGAAAAATGTCCGGTATGATGAATGAAATATTAAATAGAAGGATATATGGAGAACTAACCAGCAGACAGGAGCCTTAGATTTTGAAAGAGAAATTTTGCAAATGTTCAAACTAACTTCAAATTTGACAGCACTGGTTTTCTGCCATTTTATGTGTTGGTCTTAAAGTTTTCAGTTGCATGGAGTTAGTAATGGGAGGACAACACAGGTGTTGCATTAAGGGCAGTCCTACGTGCATTTCGGATGGAAAGTAACAGAACTTGTTTCAGCTGCCATTCCCCACCATCTTGACATCAGAAACAAAATCACTTGAAATGGGTGACTAAGGTGGAGTGGCTTCCACAGCAGCTTGGGTACCAACAGCTTTTCTGTTGGACCTTCCTGACTAGTAGCCGCTCTTCAGGACATGCCCATAGAGAAGAGATTCATCAGAAGTGGAGAGGGTCAGGAAACCATCATGTACCTTGAACTGTAGAATCTGACCTACTTAGACTTCTCCAACCCTCTCCAAAATCATGGATTCCTGAATCCGTAAATTCTTAGGCAGGAAGTTTCAGCTTGAGGCTGGCACCCTACTTTTGTCCCAAGTTCCTCCTTCACACATAGCTCTTGGTTTATAATCAATTCTGATCATTTCATCAGCGATGTCTCAGGAAAAAACTCAGGATCTGGCTACCTACCAGCAAGTGTCTCCGGTTAATAGTGGAATGCATTAATGCATTTTGTTAAGGTTTTAATGCGTTAAAAGAAAAATGGGCCCTCGGGTTATTTGCAAGAGACAGCGATATTGATTAATTCATACTGAGACATTGTATAAAATATCCATCCACATAAATAATAGAAAAAATATTCTTTATTAGATTTTAAGGGTAAGTACATTCCTTTAACCATAAAGCCAAGATACTATTCCTGTTTTTAACGAAAGATTTTGAGTGACATTCAGAACAAATTCTTACATTTTACACTAGAATTTCATTACAGAAAACCTCTGGAGCTTTCCTGAATTTAAGAAATTAAAGTTTATTGCTCAGAGAAATAATTAGAGCAACAACATAGTATTTCAAAAGCTACTTGCTGTAAATGACTGGCCAATGGACATCACTGCAGTGGGGTCATGGCTTTATCAGCAAACACTGTGATACACTCTTGTTTGCTCTTTTGATTTGCTAGACCTTATAGAGATACATCTTCCTGTAGAAAGTCCTGGTCCGCTCCCCAGTCATACTGTTAAGGCTATTTGTTGAATTATGGATGTGTAAGCCAGTGGTACAACAAGGTCAAAGGCTGATCCGATAACTGAGGAGTAAAACCTGTTAACCTGATTAACAAGGAAGCCAGGCTGTTCAGATCTTACCAAACCCTTCATTCTAAAGATGTGAAAGCCCACTCTATGACCTTCCAGGTCATCAGAGGAGACTATTCAAGAAATTATCAAAATGTGAATATATGCTGTTCACTTCCTTCTAATCTAATCACAGAGGATTGCTCAAGGTGGGATTTTTTTGCTGTCATTTTGCATTATAAGGGCAGTGCAGAAGGATTAAGTGAAGTTCAAAATAAGGTGCATGTGGTTAGAAAGTTGATGATAAGAAAAAGATTAAATAATTTTGTAGTGACTTAGCTAATCGAATTTACCCTGGGCTATCATAAAAATTTATACTAGAGGTATGAATAAAGCAAAAGATTTGTTTAATTTATGTGTAGATACATTTACAGAATTATGATTCTCATTAGTATACACAAAGAAGAGAGATCAGAATAGTTAAACTTGTCCCAATCCCTAAGAAAGTAAGTAATCTGATTGCACTGTCTGAATTCCTATATGTAATAGGTAGTTCAAGAAATTAATAAAAGCCATATATAAGAAAACCTCTTTGCGCTGTCTTTTGACTATCACCATATCCAGGTATGAACATCAATGTAGTAAAATATGATTTCTTCCAAGCCCCTGTGTTCTGGTTTCCTAATGCATCCATATGATTTTGTGTTTGTTGCAGTCAATCAGCTAAAGAAGCTAGCCAGTTATCCTGATTACTGCCAGGATAAATCAATTTCTAGAGCTTATTTCCAAGTCCTCCTTATGTTAACATAGTTCCCTTCAAACTCTCAAGGCATGAGATTACTTGGTATCTAACTCTACAAAATTAGCATATAACAAGAACTCAGCTCGTCTTTTCCTCGAATATTTGAAAATCAAATTACCTAAAGCAAGCTGGTCCTGGTCATATTCATATTTATGGGTTATTTTTATCCATTTACCTTCAATTAAAGATCAGAAAAGCCTAGAAACCAGCAGTTTTGTCTGCATTAGAAAGCAAAGTTTTCTGTTTTATTGGCAAATAGTCTGCTTGTCAGATTATATGATTAACCTCCAGCAGAGGTTAATCTGCAGTGCTAAACATTCCTATAAACACATACAAATACTTTTTGCAGACCACAGGGTTTATAGAGCATGCTGGTCTGGCAGCCTGCATCCCCTGGCATGTGCAGCCAGGAGTACAGGGCGCTCAGTAGAAGCTTTCAGTGTAACTCCTCCAGAACTTGCCATTCTCAGATCAGAAACCACAACTCACCCAAAACAGAGGCTCTTTTAGGTCAGGGAGCTACTGAACACTATTCCAAATATTTCCTAAAGTCTTAAAGATGAATTCTTGTTCATCAGTTGAAGGAAGGAGAAGGGTGAGAATGTGATTAATATCAAATTGCAGCCTGCCAATTGTTCCCCAAAACTACTTCAGAAGGACTTCAGTATCTAAGACATGCAAATGGCAGATCACTGTGGGTAATGTGGCCTTCAGGTTTCTCCTCTTCACCTTTTAATCCCTCTTGGGCTTTTTCTTCTCTAGCTGACAAAGTCCAGCTGAGAAGGCCAGTCTTGAAAGAGAGCAGTTACATCTTTATAATTGTTAGGAATCAATTCAGCAGCCTTTAAAGCCTTTGCTCAGAAGATTTTACCCAAATATGGACTTAAAACATGGTTCTCTAGTTTACTAATCATGCAAATTCCAGATTATCTGAAGGTTTCAGGTGTTGCCTCTGTGTGATAGCTGGATAATCAAGGTTATAAGGTACTACAGAGAAAAGCCAAATACTCCATCTTTGATGTATAAAACTGAACAGAAAATTTGTCTCAGTAAGTGGTATTGCAAGTACAAATTTAAGACTTCGTGAGTCTATCAAGGCAAGACATTTCCAGTACTTGTGGTAGTTTATTTATGGAGGGTATGTTAATGTTGTGCCTAATTATTGCTCTATGCTTGCGTTTAGTAGGAAATCTGGTTTTTTTATTTCCTTTTTAAAGTCTTAGCCGCTGATTTTATGTCATTAACCTTTCCAATCATTAAAATTAATAGATTTTGAAATGTCTAGTTTGCCTTTTTTTTTAACTATGAGGAGATTTTAGCTGCTTAAAGATATCCACAACCTCCTGGGATTCTGAAAGGTCTCAATGATAATCAAGGTCCACTGGTGAGGGCCAGTGCAGAGGAGTCTTTTACGCTGGGAAGCTGCAGATCTGGTCATACTGTCAGGATTGATATTCTTTCACATTTACATCATACACACTGTAATCGACCTATCCTTTTAACTCATTCTGAAGCTGTGCAAGCTGCAGGGATTATTATTGTCATGCTAATATTTTTGCCATCAGCTGTAGTCCATCTGGCATCATGTATTCTCATGTGTTAGTGAGAATATCTCCTTTCTTCCTTAGATGGGGAAAACCTGGAGCATGAGAGTTTATAATAACATAGAAATAGGTTGTCAGGATCAGACCAAAGGACCATGTAGCCACTGTGCCATCTCCAAGCATGGCCATAAAACTCTTAGTTTTCTATTGCGGTTCCATCTTTTGTTACTGTTAGGCTGACTCCTGCCTGGAGACGAGCTCAGTACAGAATACATTTTTGGGAAAACATGTGAGTGTCCCCTTCTCTCATACACTTGCAGCATTTGCAGCTTTTACTTTAGGGATGCTAGAGGACTCTGGGCTTTACAAAGCTTTTCAGAAAAACATGCAAAGCTGCTTTTTTTTAGAACAAATAATTGTCAAACCAATGTTTTTGCACACAGTAGAATGGATAGCATAATATATATAATAAACTTACACACCATGTTCGGAAAAACACAAGAGAGGCATAAGCAGAAGACTAAGGAAGAGGAAGGAGGACAGACATAGATGAGTTTCCATCTACTCTCACAGCCTCCACCTGTTTACAGCTCTTGGGCTGCACTTGCCTGATGTGTTTCCTGTGTGTTTAAATGTTCAGATTTCTCTTCTATTTATTTGTTCAGTCTCTCCTAAGCTCCTGTAAAATTTTGGAATCTGCAACATTTTTTGACAGATAAATTGACTATTCAATACAATACTCTACTTTTGTTAGTTTTGAACCTGGCTCCTAGCATCACTTGAATTCAGCTGTTGATAGTTCTTTATTTTTATATTCCTATTTCAGAATACTTTATTGATATTTCGTAAGTTCCTTTGTCCTTTACCCATTGTATAAAGAAATACTGTAGAGTGGACGCCCTCTATTTATAGGCTCTAATTTAGAAAATAATTTATGAAAATAGGACTTAAGCTTGTATTTAAAAATCAGCATATGCATTAGGACTGTGTTGAAGTGAGATTTTAAAACATCCTAATTGACTTACTTTTTGTTTAGTAGTGACTTCATGCTTGTTTAAAGTTTCTAGGTTGTCTCAGATCCAGCATGTCTAAATGCGTACCCTGCATCTGTGATACAGACTGGGTGCTATGTGCTGAGCATTGAATATTTTCTTTTAGCTTGGTTTGGAGAAGACATGGCAAATGAATACGTCCTGTGTGGTGGAATGTCCTGTGAACTGTCAGCTCTCTGACTGGTCCCCTTGGTCTGAGTGCTCTCAAACATGTGGCCTTACAGGTCAGTATATACCTTTGGCATATTTTAAAGACTGAGGGGGTTTTTTCATGGATAAAAGCAATATCTCTTTTTGCAGAACTAGAAAATGTAGCTGGCTAGGGAGACATAAATCAGCCTTATTTGTGGAAATAATATACTTCAGTGAGACTGTACTCACTGAAAATAATGAGAATTTGGCCCAAAATAGTTTCTGATATTTCTGTAAGATATGACAAATGATATATTGAGACGAAAATAAATAATGATGTGAATATTTATTTTTCATCCAGTGAGGGAAGGAAGAGGAGAGAGGGATTGCCTTTTAAGTTTTATTAGTGGTGAGTTTAGAACAACTAAACTTACAGAAGAGCACAGTGATTAAAACCAACAAATTTAGTCACCAGAGAATTCCATATTTTTAAACATAGAACAAAGACATGGGGAAAAGTTACCTTCACTGTGATCACATTAATGTTTCTTCAAAAATGTTGCTAACCACCATCTAAGTTTTTTTTTTTTTTAATCAAATCTATGTCAGAGAATGGATATCAAACGGATATCCTCAGTTTTAGTTAAGGAGGAACTCTTGTTACTTATTTGCACTGGTATATCTCAGAATATCTCATGTATACAGACTACGGAAAGAGAAGGGTAGAAGCCCATCTATGAACCTCTTTGATCTGTAATCATGTCTGAAATATGTCATGACAGATACTGATTGGTTAGTGGTGTATGGATTCCAATTTCAATTGCTGGGCTCAGTGTAAAAGGATATTGCATCTTTTTGTGTTCCTTGGGGATTGCACCATAGGGAAAAGGTCTAAGCAAAAGCATCTGAACACTCTAGCCACCTCAGTATCCCAGTAGAGATGGGATCATTTTTTAATTATGACAATAAATAATTTGATACTGCAGTATCTAATAATGTAATAAGGTTTTGGTTCTTTGACCTTCTCTCAAAGCATGACTTCTACATTCATATAATCTACATTACTGCATTCAAAATCATATTTATAGAGTGAGGATTGAACTAACAGCTCTATTAAAGGCTTAAATGTGTTGCCAAATTTTGCTTTACAAACTTTGTTCATAGACAAGACCTGAAGAATCGACCTGATATTTTTCTGAATTAGAATTATGGTTGCTATGCTCTTTCAAAATGTGAGGGTGGGTTACTATCTGAAAACCCTGTGCTTTCCAAGTATAGAATTTCTTTGTAGAATTGAGAAAATTTATTTTAATAGTAATGTAAAACAGCTTTCAAAATGTCAGTGTTTTAAACAAATGACAGCAACGTCACAAGTAAGCCTTGAAGCTGTAGTTTTCCTATTAGGCAGGAACTTGGAAATAACTGCTCTTTTTCAATAAATAATAACCATCTATTAAACCCAGTGATCATAAAGCTGAATTGTTCTTGTGCACATATGCAAATACCCATAAAGTTGAGGAAGAACTCTGTATGTAAGAATTCTGCTCGTTTCAGTTCTTCTGGTTTTTTTCTCTAGTACTTTTCAAGAAAATTTTTTTTCTCCTGTGACATCTGAGTTGGAGCAGCTGTGAATCCAAGAATAATGAGGCTCCACCTGGCAAACATCTTCTGAGCTAGCTGCAGCTGTCTAGGAGATTGATAGAGTTCTGCTGCTGCTGCATCGTGGATTGTGTAGCTTGCTCTTAGCAAAAGATTTGTGTCATGATCATGAGGGTGTTTGATTCCAAATGCATCGGATTGAAATGTGCTTTAAAGATTGATTGGTTTGGCCAGCTAACACTGGGTGTTATGTAGATTTATGTAAAGTTTCAGTTTATTATAAGCCTCAATATACAAAATTTATATATACATCTTATTTCAGACTTGGTTCCCATATTTATCTGTATAATGATTGAAATACCACATCTGTGTTGGTTTCATGGAAACCTTTGCAAAGTGCCAACTCTAGCACAGACACCTTACCACTACTTCTGGCACACAAAAAAATTTTTTGTTATATCACATGACATCTCTGTATGAAGCATAATCGTCTAATGTACACAGCAAAATGAAAGAAGCAAGAGTTGCTGAAAGGATGAAAATGTCTTCCTCTTGCTGTGTATATAATTATTTGAAATAGAACCTATTTCTCAGTGATACTGGGTGGTGTGCTAGTCGTGGTTGAAGAGAAGATTAATGTTGCATAAGCCTAGTGTATTTTAATTATCTTTTGGGCCATCTCATGCAAAATCTGCATGTCATGGTATGCAGACAGACAATGAGGGAAAGTTGAAAGCTGTTCCTGGTTGCTGGAATCTATCATGGAACACAGGATTCTGTATTAACTCAGGGAGGAACAGAACATGTTGTTTTTTTCTAGCAGCAAACTCGAATGAGGAAGCAGAATCTCCACTGAAGTGTCACAAACATACTGTTATGTTCAGAAAGGGTATTTTTCCCCAGGCTTCTGAACTAGGAAATTACTACTTTTGTTTGCTGTTACAGGAGCAATCTGAATTCCGAATCAGACATCCTCCTTCACTTCTTGCAGTACAACCAGATGATAGACTATAAAGTGTCTGACTTGGAATATATAAATCCATGTAACAGACAAGAGCCAACAGATCTACTTTACAATCCAATTTTTCAAATATGGAAAAAATTACTTTATTCAAATACAAAGCTTTTCACCAAAATAGAACCGGCTTGAGAAGTAAATCAATTTAACCATTTTGTTGTTAGTTAATTTAATGTTTCTTATTTACAGGAAAAATGATCAGAAGAAGGACCATAAATCAGCCATTTCAGGGTGATGGGAGGCCTTGTCCTTCTCAGATGGAGCAATTCAAACCTTGTCCAGTAAAACCTTGTTATCGATGGCAATATGGCCAATGGTCTGCATGCGAAGTAGAGGTAAAAGCCATGAGAGACTTTGAATTTATGAAGATTGTATATGTAGGCATATTTGTGATATGCTCAGATATCTGCTCCATAACACTTTCAACAATTCTTAGAACTCACATTTGTCAACAGTTAGAACAACATTCTACAGATATTGAAAGTATAAATGTAAACTTTGGTACCCATGCATCATCTTTGATAATTGAAATCCTATAGTAGAAGAATATCTGTGGAAATAGATTGGCACTCTAGAAGAGATCTCCACTTGAAATACTGCTATGGTTGAAATTCAAATGCATAGTTAGCTCCATACTTTAAGAAACAGTGGTAGCACCCAGCAGAATTGTTTGTTTCAAAAGTAAAGAACAAGGTCTGTTCCCACACACTCCACCTCCCTGCTGGGAAGAGTAAGTAGTTAGATGAAATATAAGAGGAGATAGTGACATGTAGCTCAGATCTAGTCTTGTGGCACTTTTCTCTCTCCACAACCATATATGTCCTCTTTCCCCAGGATGCTCAATGTGGAGAGGGAACACGAGTGAGGAACATTTCCTGTGTGGTTTTTGATGGATCCATTGAAGATGCTGGCAAAGTAGTAGATGAGGAATTCTGTGGAGAAATAGAGCCTATTATAGATGGTAGTAACAAGATGATACTTGAGGAAACCTGCACTGTCCCTTGTCCAGGTAAAAAGCTATTCAATTAAATCTTGCATTTCAATATTAGGTAGGTTTCATTACAGTTATCAGTGCCTAGCATTAGCCACAGGCAATTAAATCTTTTTCAAATGCTTTACTGATTGGATTAATCCATCAAATGACCAACAGTTACTTTCTAGTAGTGGCAATAAATTAAAAGTACCAGGTTTATCTTTTATAAATACATGTCTCAGTCACAGATTGTACCTAATAAGAATATTTTTTTTCCCACAAAATCTTTTGAAATAAAATCTTTGTTTACCTCTACAACAAAGAATGTTCATTTCCAGTAAATATTTGCTTTAAGTGCTTAGAGCATTTAATAAAGCTAACAGCTTCATTAATACTTTTCATAGAGTCTAAGAACTTGATGCCTTTTACAGGTCTCTAAGGAAGGTAAGCTAGGAGTCTTTATTTTTTTGTTTAAAAAGGCTGTTGCAAATGAAACTGATATTTTGATCTCTGAGAAAATGTGTTTCTAGCTGTGTAACACGCTGGACGTGACATGCACTGTCATTTACCTTGTAGACTGAATCCAAAGTCAGTGTTACAAATAATAAGGTCCATGACCCTCAAACTGAGAAGGATTAAGAGTCTGTAACATCTGTTTAATTTACAATAAAACCCCTCCAGTTCATTTCAAACACTTACTTTTAGAATTTGAAGTATATTACTGTTCGTCAATAGAGTCATTAATGATGTATATTCAGAACTAATGATTAACTCCTTCAGTTCTGATGTAGCTGTCAGTTCATACCAGACTTTGTTCTTTTACAACTCTTCTCTTTCTCAGAATTTTTTTCCAGTCCATTTCAGATTGGACTGAAAGTAGTTGCCTAAGTAATAGAAAATAATCAAAACCAGAGTGGCTTCCATCACTGTTTTGTGCACAGTATTCCAATTGCGTTTTTAAATATTTTTGCTTATTAAATGAAAATTGGAATTAAAACAATGTAGTTGTGTTTTCTTGTTTGTCAAATTTATTAAAAAAGCTGTAGCTTATTATTGCTCGCTTTTAAAATTTGCTGAGCAGGAACCTGTTCTTCAACAATCTCAAATCTAGCCAGCCATAATAACTGCCCTGTGGGGATGTGCGAATGATACGCTCCAAATAATGTTTCCAAAAATCACTAGTTGTTTTCCTATTATGTATACATCGGTTCTTCAATTATTCATTTTTTTGCATGCTTTCCTAACGTTGGCAAATAAAATTCCTTCATTAATCAAGCATCTGGTCAACACAGTACTGATTATATCTGTCATCAGTATAATGCAAGGTAGCATGAATTTTTAATAGCTCTTTCACTGAAATAATGAGAAATAAGAGGTTTATTTATGAGTCTGTGCACAATCTAGTCCCATTTTCTATTGCAGTTTTAAGAAAATGGTCTCTGTGTTGTGCCTGAGATCTTCCTCAAATATTCTTTATCCAGTCATGCTAATTAGTGTCATTAGTGGAATCTTATTTTTCAGTTTTGCTCTGTAAGATAAAGTTCTACAAATCTGTATTATCCTAACATGAAATAGCCAGAGCAGGCATTTTAAACACCTTCCCATTTCCCTTTCTTGCAAAGAATGTTCCAGCAGTTGCTTCTACTGTCTGTTCGGAGAAATTCTGCAGGAGGAAAATCAACAATTAATCTTTGTAAAACTAGAGCGTATTTTCTCTTTGTAAGGTTAAAGAAGAAATGTGAACAAGCTATATAAATTCATCATATGGGATACCGTGCACGGTACCCTAGAATTTACAAAACTCCAGACTTTGGGTGGAATGTTACTCAGAAATTCAAAATGAGAGTGATTTTATGGGAATGCTACAGGAAACTAACCTGCGTTAGAAGAAACAAGCCTTTGCATAATCTTTCTATTACTATTTTCTACTATGCAGATATTCAGAGAGTGTGAAGATACTCTCTTCTCTGAAGCATGTCACATTTAAAAAGGGAAATGAAAAGAACTATAAAGAGGGAAAATTAAGAAAACGGATTTGGCCATCTTTTTCTAAGACATAGTGCAAAACAACTCCTATGCATGATGATCGTTCATCTTACAAAATTGCTATTTGACAGGGGACTGTTACTTGAGAGAGTGGTCAGAATGGAGCCTTTGTCAGCTTACCTGTGTTAATGGTGAGGATCTTGGCTTTGGAGGGATACAAGTCCGATCTCGGGCAGTGATCATTCAGGAACTAGAGAATCAACATCTCTGTCCAGAACAGGCTTTGGAAACAAGACCATGCAATGGTAAGCCCCGGAATACACATAAGGCCACTTCTTGTAGGAAAAAAATACAGAACAATAGTTTTCTTTCTGTTCATGGTATCAAATTTAGGCAAATACAGATTTCATAGACACAGGCATGCACTTAGATTTTTGTTTTCCAGATTTCAGCTGTAAACAGGAATACTTTCAAATGCTAACTATCAGGCGTTACCACTTTAAACACAATCTTTCGAGAATTGATCCTTTTTAATAATAAAAATTATTTTTATCATATGGGAAAAAATAGTTGCCTTATGTGCTTGATTACATTAATAAAAAGAAATCTTTAAGTTTTGATACATAGCCAAATGTCTGCTATGAGCAGTCTCAAAGGAGACGGCTCTGTCTCCTTTGAATTGTTGTTAATCGCATGACAGTGACATTAAAAAGGCTCAGTCATGCTTACTGCTGGTACTAGGCAAAGTACCTAAGAAAAGTCATGTCCTGTACAGGCATTTCTTGTCCATTCAGCAGCCAAACAGATCCAGCAAAAGGGAATTTTATATTTATAAGGGAGCTAAGGTGCAGAAGGACTTCACGAGGTATCCCAGGCCATATGAGACGTGCACAGCAGAGCTGAGAGGTTAAGCCAGGTGCAGCCCAGGCCATTTCACCAAGCACTGCAGCATTGACTTGTTACCAGGAAAGGAACCTGACTCCTAAATGAGTTTTGGTGAACAGAGGGGCACAACCATTATGAGGTTATTGGAAACGTGTGTTTTGCCCATTAACTACATTAGGCTCACTCCACGAGCAGTGTGTGCAACCACTATAGTCAGGGTCCGGGACACATCTGGTCTATTCAGTGTCTCG
This sequence comes from Eurypyga helias, assembly GCF_000690775.1. NCBI lineage: Eukaryota > Metazoa > Chordata > Aves > Eurypygiformes > Eurypygidae > Eurypyga > Eurypyga helias. The sequence continues at coordinate 41,466 of NW_010244160.1, forward strand.
CCACTAAGTGCAGCAGACCTTGGGGCCTCCATGTGTGCAGTGTACCCTTCTAAGCTGCTGAGTGAAGGAGGAAGGGGGCTACCTGGCCGTAAAAGCTGTTAAACATCTTGAGAATGGTCTAGCGATGAGTGTGTCTGCTGTCAGTGGCAGCCTAAAACCTTGTCATCAAATTTCTTGAAAAGTGAATGTTCTCTGTGTAGATGGCCAGTGCTATGAATACAAGTGGATGGCTAGCCCATGGAAGGGGTCTTCTCGAACTGTCTGGTGCCAAAGGTCGGATGGCTTAAATGTCACAGGTAACTACTCTTTTTATATACACACAAAAACCTGGAAAACAGGTGGATAATGTCTTTTCCCAACACATGGAATTTTTTTAAAGAATCTGACACAAACACTTGTTCCTGATGTAATGAATCATGAACCAAAATGACGTTGTCTTCAATCATCGTGGTTTTGCCTACTAGAGATGTCGTTTCTTTTCCAGAATTACACAGCATTTAATGTTAAAAGTAGACATAACTGTCTTCTGTACTGGACTTGGAATGTTTTATATTGTATGGGTTTTTTTAACCATAGACATCTTTAGACTTCTAAATTTAGAGTTTCAGATTTCAAGCCATACCAAAAAATAGAACCTTTATGTCTTGAAGTCCATTTCAGGGCCTATTCAGAGGCAGAGAGATGCAAAGCTTGATAATATCATGTATATATCGCATCTATCCTTCAAATTACAAATAACAATTTTTAATAAATGTGCTAATACAAGCTTATTTCTCTACCTCAATTACATAAACTTACAGCAGGATACTTCAGTGGACCTTTTGTGCAACCCAAAGCACAAAGCACCATGACTTAAGAATGACTGAGGTCTCTCAACTCAATAAAATCTTCATGTATATCTATTTATAGGAGTTTATGCATTTGTTGTTTAAATAATTTTTATATCAGCCCAGGTGACAGTAAAAAATCCCAGAGATGGTAAGCACATCCTCAATGCCAGCCACTGTCAGGTCAGTCAAAGGAGGGGAGCTCTAACTGATGGACTGCCAATAGAGTACTTCCTGATGATGGAATCCAGCGCTACTGTCTGTTTTAACGGTAGAAATAAAAGATCTGCATTATTTTTACAAGGTTTTGAAATAACATGTGGTACCCCAAAGTCTCATTTGCAAGTGCTGTAAGAAGCTGAAAATACATCATTTTCACCATGAATACAACAGGGCATTATTTATGCACCTTGATTGCTTCCTGTCTAGCTAAACGCAAGGAAGGTAATTTGTACGGTAAATAAAACTCTAAGAATTCTTATTAAGATATGATATAATCTATTAAAGGTCCTACAGCATTTTGAAATAAATAGTGTCTTGGCGGTTATGGCTCCGAGATGTTAAAATCAGAATATATTCATAAATCAGTCAGTGACATAAAAGTAACAGTTTGTTCTGATGTGACTGAATGCAGCCATGTGATAAATTCCAGGAAAGACAAGTGTATGAATATGTGGTGTTGGCAGATTTTTCGTGACAGAACCTCATAGGCAGACCAACCTCAGAACTATATTGTAACTGTTTTTCAAAGTTTGTTTGTATGTGGTTTTAAAGCTTTGGTAACTTTCTGATTTGAATTGAGGACTGATGGAAAATTCTAGACAATGAAATCACCAGTGTCTGTGCAATGCAAAAAAATTTTTTTAGTGTTCCTGATAGTTTTCAAACAAAGCACTTAAGATTAATGTTCTGCAAGAACTTCTCTTCAGGGAGTGTACAGTTGTGAAACAGATTGTGATTTACATCTGAACGCTTTTTTTGAAAGTGCTTTCCATAAAGTACAGTACTTAAGAGGTCAAACTTATAGATGCACATACACAACTGATTGGAATGGAGATTACCTAATTTGATCTAGAATCAACCCGTATCTCTGATTAATGCATGTCTTCGCTGCCTGACTGCTGCACATTTGGATCTAACATATTTTAAATCTGACATTATCAAAGTTTCATCATGAGTCGTGTTGGTATTTTAAGTCCTTTATTTATTTACTTGCATAATATTATTATGCTGAATAGTTGTTTTTTACTTAAAGGTATTGTTTCCCGTGGGCGATGAGGCAACTCTTTCCTTCTGCAGCTTCCTTGGATGACTGATATTTTATTACATAGATTCCCACAGGCATGTGATTTGTATGCTAGGATGTACAATTTTCCTTTCTGGGGGTGGGGAAAACTTATGGCAACCAGCAGGGTTTTCTTTGCTCTTCATTGGCCATCCTGTTAACACTTGGATCTGCATAACCACATCTAACTGCATCTGCTACGGTTGTGACCAACCTCAGCTGTCAGGATTTCATCATCAGATCACACCAGTATAAAAAGTGTTATTAATTTGGGAGGTGCAAGGTAAGTGGTCCTGTAGCAGTATGTGTTTTGAACTGTGATGCATAGACCTTTTCTGTAAGGTAAAAGGAAGCCTAGATAAATTAAAATGGAATCTAAATATATTTTGAAGTCACTCTGGCTGAAATGATAGTGAAATCCTGATTGTGTATTGGTCCATAACAATAACTGCACTGTACGTAAAGCTCTAGAAATGATAACCAGGACTGTAAAAAAAAAAAGGGAAAAGATGAAACCCACTCAGACAGACAACAGGTGTCCATTTCTAAACTGGATGCGTAGTTTATTTTCAGTTTATCAGGCGAAGACATAAATCAAAAATATGCTTTTCTTTTCTTTGTGGCCACAGTTTTGATACGTAAGCCAAAAGGAGGTCCCTAGAGAACCAAAATATGTTCCCTCAAGCAGACCAAACTTTCAAACTGTTTTTTGAGAAATCCACTGAGGGAACCAAGGGAAAACCAAAAACTTCACTTGGCAAACATTAGTTCTCTAAGATGCACATGAATGCAAACACACATGCTGTATCCTTACTCCATCTTTAATACTTGATTATCCTCCACCTTGGAATAAGAGAATGACTCTTAAATTCAAATTAGCAATAAGATTGTAATCCATGACATACTGTAGCAAGTAATGACATCAGTAATTTCATCAGTGGTGAGGTATTACCATCTCAAAATATGATTTTCTGTCCTACAGGGGGCTGTTTAGTGATGCGCCAACCAGATGCTGACAGGTCATGTAACCCACCGTGCAGTCAACCCCACGCGTACTGCAGTGAGGTATGTGCTACTGCATTGGAGCCTCAAACACCCCCGAAAGGGCTTCCCGCACATCTCTCTGCATTACAAAGATTATGCCAAAAAAAAAAAAAAAATCAGGAATTTTGCTAGTATTAATTTGTTAAAAATAAATTCAGACCATTGTCTACCTTTCAATTAAATGTTGAATAATCTCTCTTGATACGGTACAAACCTGCATAAAAATATATGAAGAGGTCCTCTGCAGGATAGCACTCATCAAAAGAGTCTTCTCTTCCAGTCATCCATATTGTTATGCTTCATAGCTCACAGAAGACTGTGCTTTTCTGCTACACAGTGTAAAACACTTGTTCCCTACAGACTAGAATGTGCACTTGTGAAGATGGCTACACTGAAGTTATGTCCTCGGATGGCACGCTCCAACAGTGCACTCTCATCCCAGTGGTGGTGATCCCCACCATGGAGGACAAAAAGGGAGATGTGAAAACCAGCCGAGCTGTGAACCCTACCCAGCCCTCCAGTAACCAGTCAGGACGAGGAAGGACCTGGTTTCTACAGCCTTTTGGGCCAGGTGAAGTCATGCAAAGAGCAGTTCTTAACGCTAAGTACTGCTGCAGGGTCTGGCATTTGCGTTTTTGAGATGCCGAGCAAAAAAACCTGTGTTTGTTTAAGAAGACCGGCATCTGCCCTGACTGAAGAGGAAGGAAGAGACATAAGCAAACCCTTCGCCTTCACATCTACTCCATCAGTATATGTAATGAAATCTGCTACTGCAGATCTGAATCCCTTCCACCTGTTAAAATTCACAGAAGCTACTTGAAAGGTGACTTTAAAAGAGAGTTGGCTGCAAAGGTGCAAGCCAGGGTATTACATTACGCTCTCTCAACCAGTAACGCTGGAGACACTGGAGGTAGTAGTGACAGAGGAGTGAAAAGGTAGCACTGAAGCCTGCAAAGGGTAAGGGCTGCTTAAAATTCACAGCTGTAGCATAAATAGTAGGAAAATAATCAGTATAGATACGTTAATGGTTTTCTGTAATATCCATATTTAAACTAAATCATGTTAGACAAGAGCTAACCATAATATTGGTATTTAGCATGAACATGCTCAAAGTCTCTATAGGGAAGACTCACTCTGTGTTTGGGTTTATGATGGGCCGTATTCTTTAGAGTTGAGCAAGGACTTCAGTGCAAGAGTGTAAAGGAATATTTTATAAAACAGTAATCCGATCAAAAATACTTTAAAAAGGCCATAAGATTTCAGTAAGTGTTTCCTAGTGCTGTTAAGCATTGGAGTAAATAAAACTTTAATTGACAAAATACTTTCACAGAAAAAGGTATGATGCTTGTCCAAAATGTTTGTTATATGAAGAGAGCAATTGGTTACCTTAAGTGGCCTTTAAATCACATAGAACTAAATATTCTCACACACTTGTGTCTGAGGGTGTTAATTTCTTTCTAAAGCTTTTAGAATGTTTTTAATCTGAGAACTGAAAACAGTATCTTTGCATGCATAATCCATAATATGCTGCAAATAGGGAGCTACAGTAATACTTCTAATAGCAGATTAAATCATATTCAGGTTAGAAATACGATAGATCCCATTAGTCCTACTAGAATTTACTTATTATTTAATTTATTTTTACTGTGGTACTATATTTCATACCTGCAATAAAATGGTCTTTACTCCAAATAATTCTTTACTACACAATCTAAAATAAATAAATAAATAAATAGGTAATTTTGCAGGAAAGAAAAGTTGAGAGATTTCCTGAAAACTCACCAGTTTTCAAGTAATTCAGGTCAGGAGGGAATCACAGCTCAGCTCAGATAAAAAGCACGGTATACAATAGTGTAATACTTTAAAGTACTACAATAAAGTAATACTGTATCCAGTGAAGGTATGAGCCAGTGTGGAATGAAGTGAACATTTTGCACTTCAAATGAGATTTATGCTTGATTGTTTTAATTCCAGGATGGAGTATCTATTGGAAAGGTTTTGATTTACTATGCTCAATCGTTTTAATTCCAGGATGGAGTATCTATTGGAAAGGTTTTGATTTACTCTAGCATGATTATTCCTTTCTCACGGTTTCTAAATCTAGGTTTAAAATGGTTCTTTCGCCATCTTCAAGAAATTATATTGCAGTTCCAGAAAGGAAGCTACTAAAAGTATCCTCTTCAGGTATCTGTGCTGATGTATTAGCCAAAGCAGATGAGTTTGATATGCCAGTTCCCTTGTATACTTAGAAGTAATCTATCCAGGGGGACTTGAGAAAGCCTGAGTTAGCTACCTGTAGTTGCGTAACAAGAACGATCTCATTAACAAATGAGTTCCCTGCTTTGACAGAAATAAATAAATCCATACACAAGGTAAACGGCAGTCCTTTTTTTCAAGGAGAAAATACAATTTTAAAACAAGTAAACCCAAACCAAGATGAAACCCCTTGCATTTAGCAATGGAAATAAGCCCAGGATAGAAGAAACTAACCCAGTTAGCAGTCCTGAAGTCTGAATTCCCCTCATTCCTATTACCATATCATTGGATGGGTCAGGTCAACTCTACTGCTCAATTAATCTTTAATGGATCAGTTATTTCAGTTATATCGGTCATTATCCATTATAATATCTCATTAGGTCGATTAATATAATGAAGCTAAAGTGGTTTGATATTGATTAGGCTTGAACAAGTTGTCTGTCGATGCAAGACTTTGCATCGCTAGAGAACAGGAAGCCTGAACTTAAGTGCACAGCAATAGAGACTGCTACTGGGACTCTTAGCAAAGTCAGTCTGACTAATTTTTGTTATTATTACGATGTTGTAGAAACATCAACTGTGTTGATAATGCATTTTTGTTCTACAGAGGTGTCAGGAAGTGATAGGTATTTGGTCAGAAAAATTTCAGCTGTGTTTACTTACATTGAAACCATATAGGACTTCATGAAATAAAGATTTTGCCACTTGTAAATTAAATAATTCAGGCTTTTTATGGATTTTTCATTGTCAAGGAGTGCAACCAGGCTAGCAAACCTCCTATAAAATAATTGTTTTCCAAAAGCTGTTTAGAAATCTGCAAAATGAGTCAGCGAAAAGTAGTGAGTCAAACAGCAGGCTCTGACCTTGGGCTGTGACATACTCCTCTGGGGCTCAGACAAAGAAAGTCACATCGTTTTTCCTGGGAGAAGTGGGTGCATCCAGGATAAAGGTGAGCAGGAGAGTAGAATGCATACCTCAGCGTGCCGGGACATCATGTCCAAAACACAAACTGCAAAGGCTGTGCAGAGACAGAGTCCTTATTGACAGGAGACAGTTGTTCTCTTTATGAGCATGGGTTGTCTTTTTTCTGTATTTTTCCTTGTTCCGTGAGGGGAAGTTGTTTTATGACAATGAAACTTGCATTTCTGTTAGAAATAGAAAAATTAGAAAAATTTTATAGAATAATAAAATTATTTTATTATTAGAAAATAGAAAAATTACTACTTCATAGAAAAATTACTACTTCCTGCAGTAGTGAGAGTTGTGTAGATGCAGTTAAGGTATGGATGAGGTAGAACATGCTAAAAGTATTTAAAAGTCTAAAAGTGAATAGTAACAAGATTGAAAATAACACAGACTGATTTACCAGAGGTGGAGTGGAAAGCGATGCTAACAGCATAAATGAGTCCCGGGCTGATAAGCTGCCCCGTGATCACACTGAAGGACCGTCCGTTACCAGCAGGCCCAGGGGCTGGGTTTCTGGAGGTCCCACTTGCTGCCCCTGCCCCGCATCTCTGCTCCATTAGATTATCCAGACTGCGGCTGAAAAGCAGAACACACATGCATAGAGAACTTACTGCTCGGTTGCTTAGGAGCGTTTCCTCTTATTAAGCTGTGATTGCTACTGAAGACACTTGTTTTGGATTATAAAAGTATTTCTATACTGTATCAGAACTAATAATTCAACAAGACTAACCCAAACACTACTGACTAACATTCATTCCTTTTAGATGGGCGGCTCAAGACCTGGGTTTATGGTGTAGCTGCTGGTGCATTTGTCTTACTCATCTTTATTGTTTCTATGATCTATCTAGCCTGGTGAGTTCTTTAATTATTTACAAACAAGCAGTCCCACACAGACCATAATGCAAGCATTTTCATTTGCCGACGTTTAGTGTTTAGTTTTCCATGTCCTTTCATCCAAGATCAGGTTAGTAGACTCTGATTATATTCTGGATGATGGATAAACAGGTGCTCTCCTGAGGTTAGAAGAACTTCTTACAAATACGGGGTAGCTTAGTGTATAGTTTATTTGTGCTCAGTTTATCTCCATTATGAATGTGCTGTGTCCAAGATAATTCCATTGCATCTGTATCACAAAAAGCGGAGAGAAGTATCAAGAAGGAAATTTAGTAATCGAGCAAGTCAGATTTGATATTTGGCAGGATATAGAGATACACAAGCAGAAAGAGTCGGAAAACTTTCTCATCCGTTTTTCATGCATGAAATAACATTTTGTTGAATAATCTGAGTGAATGTGAAAGCAAAGATGTTTTGCAAGAACAAGTCACCTTTGAGAATGCTCTCCCTGAAGTTTTTTAGGTCCTGTTTGGAATTTCTGATCCAAATGACTGGGCAGGTGGAAGGGGAGGGAAGTGTGGTTGTACACATCAGACTCTTGGCTGTACTGCATTAGTAGGCATTTGGGGGGGTGTTTGGGTTTGTTTGAGTTTTAGTAAACCTTCCCCAGAATCCCACTTCTGTCTCAGTAAGGGAAAACAGACTCTCCGGGTTCTTCTGAAAACTGACTGATCATGCAGGAGCTGGCTGAGGATTTCATTGTCACATCAGCACCGTAATAGCCCCTTTCTGAACAACTGAGCTTTAAATTAGAAGTTGCTTTGGGCTGATAGAGAGATGATTACTGATCCAAGTGAAGGTTTTAGGCTTAGAGCTTTTAACAAATGATCAAGTAAATGCATTATCTCAAAACACCACACTCATCTTTCATTTAAGACTCAAATCCATCTTTCTTTGTTACTAGTTTCTTATTCTGTTTACCAGTTATCTTACTCTTTCAGCAAAAAGCCAAAGAAGCCCCAGAGAAGGCAGAATAACCGACTGAAACCTTTAACCTTGGCTTATGATGGAGATGCAGACATGTAAAATATAACTTCTCATGGTGACAAATGGAGTCGAAATTAATGGATTGAAATCAGAAGGTATCCAAAGCCACAGGGATTTTCTGTGGGGTGCGTTAAGTGGTTTGATTTTTTTCTTTTTTGTAACTGCGCCATACATAAAGAAGGATGGATTTCATAATGCCTACGGATATTCAAGGTATTATTGCTTTACTTCAGACCATCAGCGCTGAGAAGTCTGGCAGAATCACATTAATAGACATTGCAGTTGGGGATTTGTGGTCTTGCCTCAATCTTACAAGCGATAAGCACCACTTCTGTCTCCAGAACACTGTTGCTGGCATGGTATTAACGTTAATTAAAGCCCGTGCATCATTAACCAAGTATAATCCGTACGTATGAAGAATTTGTACCAAGCTGTCTATGACTCTTTATATTCAAGCATAACACATATACGCAGTTGAACGATATGTATTACTCTATCAGATCATATACTTGTTAAAGAGCATTTTAGTGCTTAGTACAATATTAACTGGGATTAACCCACTGAGCAAGTCCAGCAGGTTGCCAGTTGGTGGTAGCTTGTGTTAACCTGCATTGCAGAGGGCAGTGACTCACTTGCCAAAATCTGTCCTGTTATCACTCCAGGCCGGGTGTAAAGGCCTCATACCTACACCCAGAAAGGAGGCATTCTCAGATTCAGTATTTTCTAGCGGTTGCTGTCTGGAAAAAGAATAACCCATTGTAAATGTTACAATACGTTTCTACTTTCTCTAACTCAAAGTGTTGCCTGCATCCTTTTTGCTACATGTAAGGCAAATTTTTGCACTATATTAGTGCAGCATGATATGCACTTAACTAGTATTGCCATAGAAACTGCCTCTTTTCAGAAACAACGAGGATGTATCTTGTGCAAGGAGTGTCAAGTAGACAGATCTTGAATCCTGAAGGGAGTAGCATTCAGTTTGGACTGCGACTGGATGGAATCGGCTGACGACGTGTACTGTGCACACCCTTCCCTGTCACAGCGGCCATTGCTAGTCTGTATCATGGCAGTAATACAAGCATCTAGTTTCTTGCCCCATCTACCTATGCTGGAATAGATTGTCCTGCTGGTTTCTAATTGTACTTTGAAGGCTGTTTATGACTAGAGTTTTTATATTTGTTAACTTTGTTAGAAAAAAAAATGAGAAAAGAGAAAGTGGTTGCCCTGTGATCTTGAGTGACAAACGTACTGTCTAAAAAGTTATTCTGATTGTTCAACTAAAATGAAATGGTTTCGTTTTTTTTTTCCTTCCACTAGTGAGAGCGTTTTCACTGTTGCGATCAGTGCAACACTCAGAGCCCTTTTGTCTTTTTTTAAGGTAATTGGATAGCCACTTTTAATTATTCAGCTAAACTCTTGAGTGTACTGGCAAGTAATCAATAAGGTCAATACTTGTGCCATCTTAATATTCATGACTTTTAAAAAAATCCTAGCAGTATAAAACTCACTCTTAACTTCTTCCATGCTTATGGCTTTTCAGTGTTACGCATCCGACATGAAGCTCATTGACTTGCCACTGTATCTACATGCCTGTTACAGATGTGATTCAACACCAGAGAGGGGTTATTCTCATCAAATGGCTTCTGTGTGTAGCCTGAACGTGTAAGTGACTGTGCCACTGCTAAGCAATACAAAACTTTATCAGGCAACCTCTCAAAAATAATTGTTATATGAAGTTCAATATTAGGTTCTCAGGTCTTTTTTTATAACCTAAACCATTTCTGCCTACTCATCGCTCACTCTATGTACTCCAGAAGCACCAATTTTTTCACACTGAATAAAACCGTAGCTTTGCACACTCTGGCCCAGATCCACTGAAATCCGTGACCAGGCTCTCGTGGACATAAATGGGCAATATCAGTCCTTACAAGCACCTGCTTTTGTTCCATGTAGAATAATTCTTGGAACCAATGTGCATTTTGTGAGCTGTTCAAGAGATTATGGTCCTACTTTAACGTAGCTGACTTATGTTACCAGGGTGGTGTTACGCATCAAGAAAATTATTTTCCTCCCACTGCACAAGTATTCCTAAATGGGAACGATGAGCAGAGAACAACAATAGTGACAACCTTTCATACAAGTTTAATTTCTCATTTTATACGTTGATCCATCTGCAGTTGCTGAAGTGCCATGTCTGGCTGCTGCAGCAGTGGTTCGTTCGTATACATATTGCAGGACTGGGGGCTTCAGTCTTACGTCGCTATGCACAGATCTGTAGGAAGAAAAAAAGTAAAACCTTGATGAATTTAATTACTTCAGTGTTCTTGAGTAAAAACCAAGAAAAAACAAGTTGATTCCTATTTCATCAGATATACAAAGAAATAATGTGGGAAAATTACATAGTTTTAAATAATGGTAACTATCATGTGTAGACATAAAGCTTAGGACTTGTGTACTTTAAAAAGTCTGATTCTGTGTTGTCAAATAGTATTGGGCCAATAGAATATTGAGGGAATTGGGGTTTCTTTCACACTGGCCAGGAGTCACCTTTATTTATTATACTGGCTGGTCTTGGCAGGAGCTGTTGCCTAGTTCTGGCCTTGAAGATACTTGTCTCCTACATCAAAGAATTTAATAACTGGAAGTTAAAGGTATGCCATCTCCTTTTTCTCACTATATATAAAAGAGACAAACGAAGAAAGACATAGGAGGATTTTTTAAGTATGTTTCACCTTTGAAACCCATGCAATTATTTTAGTATGCATTACATTTAATATCTGGTCAGTGAATTTTGCTGGTGCACATCTGCATCATACTAGTGCTGCATTTAAATTCTAGAGTACTTTTTTTTTCCTGATAAACAAAGTGCACAGAAATTTGAAGCCAGAATGGCTTCCCTGGTTATCAAGAAAAAAGGCTATAAGGAGGGCTGAAATTGTATGTAAAGCTGAAAGTTGCAAAGGTGATTAAGCCCTTAAGCATTGAAAGATAAATAAGTAACAGGAGAATTTTCAGTTTAGAACGAAAAGCTATTTGCTTTAAAAATCAGAGTGCTTCTACAAATCCAGTGCCTAAAGCAGCCACTACTGTAGATTGTTAGTTTGTGAAAGTAATGTTTCCAGTGATCAAATAAACCACTCAGAAAATAGCAAAGTAGACATTTCCCTGTCGATGTGGTGGTTTGTATTTTCCTTCTGAAATCTGTGGTTTCTAGATCACTGTGTCTGCTTTGAGTCCTGGAGCAGATCCTTTCTGAAAGTGTGGGGCAACTGCACTAGCTTGTTTATATTCGGTATAAAACATCAGTTTTGAAGCTCCCTTTCTTCTGCAAAATGTAGAAAAGTTTGGTTTTGAATATTACAATCTGAAGAGACCAATTTAAAAAAAATCTGTGTATAAATCACTGTAAAATATACCTTGAAGGAAATGGAAATCTGTCTTTTTACCTTTATGTAAATTGTGCTCACCCAAAGTTAAGAGTTTATTTTGCCTAACTTAATTTACTTGAATATTTATTTTGTAGAACAAGGAGGCAGCTGTCTGAGGAATGTTTACTTTTTTTTTGTTAATGTTACTTTGTAAATTGCATAATGCATTTTTATTTTTTAAATTCTGTGTGTTTCTTTTTTAATGGACACAAATGCTTACGTCCAGCTACTGCAAATTTGTGTATATTGTCACTAAGCTTTATTCAGTTTATACAGGTGACATGAAGATGTAGCAAGTCTTACATTTTCATCTGGGTTATTTTTACGTAACTGATGTGTTGCTGATAATAAATTCATACTGATAACAAAATCATGTCTTTTTTTTTAACAGATATACTATACTCTGCTGGGATATAGTAACAATAAAAGCCAGATCCCTAAAATATGACCACATTTTAAATAGTCTCTTTTTTTGAAAGGAATTAGCACACTCGCCCTTGCTACAATTAGTATTTCCCTTTAAAGGTAAAAGAAAAATGCTTTCTAATGTGAAGGTAGCTGTCAGAGTTCACTGCTACAGTCCTTGTTGACATGGAAGTTTACAGTGCGTATTTACTTCATCTGTAAATATCAAATAAATCAATTGTATTTTAAATTTTCTTCCTTAATTACCCTTTTGAGGTTAGAAATTCCCACCCATTTGTGGAGAATGAGGGGTGGCTCAAGGTCTCATAATAAAACATCTATTCACTTCAGTGAAGCTGCATTTGTCCCTGCCCAAGAATGAACAGGGAGCAAAATCCTCCTCCTCCAAATAAACAAAAATGCCCAAGGCGATCAATAAAAATTGTCATTTACATCCCGGATGTTGAATAACCATTACGAAAATCACTCTTAATTTCTTCTAGAATCAAGAATTTGTAGTTGATTACCTAGGAAAAAATGAGTGTGCTTCCCCCCACCCCCCCCCCACA